>NC_061120.1:178505466-178700840 GCF_002878395.1 Capsicum annuum | reverse complement strand
AGTTCTTGAACTAGGAACTTGGAATCTTGAATAAATTTGCAGAATTAATGGTGAACTTTGGAGGTTCTTAAAGTTGGATGTAGGAGCTTAGGGTTTTATTTTTGAGGGAATTTGATGAAATATAACATATAATTCTCCTAATAGGCTTTAATATAAGGTTTGGATGGATTTTGGGTAAGGAGGAATGACCAAAACGCCCCTAAAAATTAAATAATTCTTGAATCTGTCTTTTGGTGGACTGTTTTGATAGTCTGAAGTAGATCAATCATAACATTTTACTCCGATATCCAAATTGGATAAAACCGATTTCATTAGAAAGAGGACTTTCATATATTTCTGTTGATATATAGTATCTCACTCAGATCATTGTGTACGAGAAGTTATGATTATTTAAAGTTGACCCAAAAATTCACTTTTGATAGGTTGAAGTAGATCGACCATAACTTTTTGCTCTGACAGACAAATTGGATGAAACCAATTTCATTGAAAAGAGGACTCACAGAGATTTTCATTGATATATAGTAGATCACCTAGATCATTATGTACAAAGAGTTATGATCGTTTAAAGTTGGAGAAAAAATACGCCAGGCCTCAGTACTTTTTTGTGCACGTTTTACTGTTCACTACTATTCACGGTTCGATTGGAATGTTCATAACTCGTTGCTCAGGTGTCCGTTTTGGATGATCCATATATCGTTGGAAAGCTTATTCGATACTCTACGCAATGGTGGGTTATAATCTAAGTCATTCGACATAGAAAAATTTGTACTTTATTCTAGAATATAGAACCCAACACATTTACGTACAAAATTTCAACAAAAAATTTCCTGGGGTATTACATTATATTATTCAGTACTCAAAACAGGTATCAATTCATGGGTTATCTTGTATTCTCTCGGGACTAAAAGCACCGTGTGGTGCCTAGGGTGTACTCACGGGGCATTACAATTTACCATGTTAGCGCAAAATACAAAGACTCAACAACCTAGACCTAAAGACATATTCGTTGTAGAAAACTAGCCGCTTGGTTGTTGAAGATTTGTCTTGATGGAACTTTATGGTGGATTTGCAAGAAGATGAGAGGTTTTGGTTGTGTAAAAGCTAAATTTTTCTCCCACATAATGATCTATATGTACGGAGCAAAATGGGAGAAAAAACCTTGAATATTTCTCTTTGGTCGAGATTAGAAAGTTGTTGTTGAGCCACCAACCATCTACAAATGCTACCAAAATAGCTGTAGGACAAAAATTTCCAGTTGTATAGTTGACTCATTTTTACGCCCTTTAGGGACAAGGTTCCTATATACAGTTTGTCAATCATTAAGAGCACAAGTTTCATATACCAAATCAGTAATTCTATGTTCCAATACCACCTAAAATACATATGTTAAATCAAGAGAAATTTCTTTTGAAATGTCATAATCCAATCTCAAGCCTAGCCGTGACGAGTATTCTAAACCCACCATGGACTGGAGACAACCCCCTTTCCCTTACCTCAAGAGCACAATAAATGAGATCATCGAAAGTCAACAAAAATAACAATAAGAAAGATAGATGTACCAAGTGATAATTCTAAGATTCAAAACAAAACAACCAACCCATACTTGTCCAAAAGCCTCTAAATCATGAATACTAAACTAAGTTGGGACATGCCCCCCAACTATGACAAATATGAATTCACATTGCCCAAAATATAGAAAGAGACCTAATGAAATGACACTCACCACTTCACAACAACTCAACCGCCGAACCACACCACCCAATACTGCAGAGGAGTAACAGAAAACCCTTTGGACCCTACATCATGAAACAATGCAGTATCTAGAGATAGTCAGTGGGGCAAGCACTAACATATAACTCGAGGGAGAGGGATAAAGTAGTGCACTTATCAAAGATTAGTCAAAACCACATGCACAATATTTTATATACATATATAGGATACCGGGATAGGGAAAAGGGCCATGAATATAAGAGTTTAAAATATTAACTTGAACTATGTAGCTCGCTCTGTCCAAAAAGCCCCCATGGGCTATATGGGTCTGGCTCCTCTTGTCGGAAGGGTCCCAACGCATGTTAGTCGTACGTACTGAGAAAACTGAGGAAAGTCTAAAGACACCAAAGTAATAGCTATACCAAAATATAAAGTGTGCACTAAGCACACAGTCACACAGACCTACACGTCAGCTAATGTGATTTCCAGTATTGGTCACCCAGGACTACACGTTCATGGTGAGCAACACAATTTCCTTTAAACCCAAATTAAAATAATTTGTACATAACCCAACCATTAACTAATGAGTCTTTCATTAAGGCATTTCCCAACTTGGTATCATCATATCAATATGCTTGCAAGCTAAGTCAATTATGCCAAGCCAATTCATATAACCATTAGACTCCCAAGTTCCATTTAAAATCCAAAACCATGGCCACCAAGGGCCTTCTAAAACAATTTATTTTTATCTATTTATCCTTTTATGCAATGCAATATTTTCAAAAGATAGGTTAACTCATGCAAATATTCAAATTTAAGATCAAGTTTACAAGGTGGGTTGAGGTTAATGCCATTACCTTATTAAAATTCATCTATATTATAAAACCCAAATCACTAATTTACAAACATAGTGTCAATGCCTCAATTCAATTCCAAAATTCATCAATTTAAGAATGAATATCCCATTAATACAAGGAATAAGAAATTCCAATGTTAACCACCAAAAACCCTCAACCTAACTTCAAAACCATTATTCGAAACACATGAATATTGAGCAAATAACTACCAAAATGTAAAAATACAAGTTAGGGATGAGAAACATGCCTGAAGTATAGAAGAAATTAAAGAGAATTCAAAGTTTGAAACCTGAACGTTGAATTCCTTGTAAAACCCTAATATCTTTTGCCTTGGGAGTCAGAGAGAAAAAAGTAAGGTTAATATTGATAACTGAAGGCAAATGAGTCATTTGGGTGTTTTTAAGTCGTGGAACAAATTTTGAAGGTAGGAAAAGACCAAAAAATCCTAACTAAAACATGTAGGAAAAGTATGGGAATAGTCGTCACACTTTGGTAATGACTTGTAAGGTCTGACCATGAGTCGTGGCCTAAAGTCGTTATCTGAGGATCAAAAATCTAGTCCTTCACTAATATGACAACGTATCTCTCATAGCAATTGTTTATTTAACATAACAACTCGTCATGGAGAATCATGGCCGGGGGCTAAACTTCTGGGTATCCTTCAGTTGTGACAACGAGTCCCTCCTAGTGACTCGTTATGTCTCACAATGAGTTATACGCTGGATTCGTTGTCAAGGGACCAAAGTCTGGGCTTCCTCAGTATCGTAGCAATGAGTCCTCCTGATGACTCGTTATGTGACAATGAGTTATCGTCAGAGCTGTTGTCACTGGTATATTGACATCACCATAGTCATTTGGCCATCACTTTTTACTCTGATCTTGAATTCAAAGACCCGGGTATTGCATTACCCTTCCCCCATTTGGATTTTTTGTCCATGAATAAGAAGTTAGGGAAACCTTATCACGATGAAAGAAAAAATGTAAACAGAATCCAAGGGCAAATTTTAAAGGCGATAAGAGAGAAATGAAACTCATACCTTAAGCACTTTCATAGATCGCTGGAAACAATAACGGATACTTAGCTTTCATCTCTTCTTCAGTTTCCTATGTATCTTCCTCCATTTTTTGATTACTCTAAAGCACCTTTATCAAAGCTACATCCTTAGTACTCAATCTATAAACTTGCCTATCTAATATCTACATCGGGACGTCCTTATAAGACAACGAATCCATAACACAAACATCCTCTATAGGTACTATCAAAGAACGATCACACATACATTTTTTCGGCATAGACACTTGGAAAATAGGATGAATCAAAGCCAAGATCACTGACAAATCTAACTCATAAGCAATATTTCCAATTCTCCTTGCAACCTGATATGGGCCAATGTACGGGGACTGAGCTTCCCTTTCTTCCCAAATCTCATAACTTCTTTCATAGGAGAAACCTTCAGGAACACCTAATCACTAACCTCAAACTTCAGCTTCCTTCTCCTTAGATTCACATAAGACTTTTGGTGACTTTGAACAGTCTTAAGACCAGTGTTCAGGGAAGCGTGATGTGGAAAAAAGTGTCAAGGCTTCACATTATGCATTATGCGATGCGACCACATCACTGAAGTAAAGTGCAATTTAATTATAAAAATACCTAATAGAGCATTCAAATAGTATGTTATAATTGAAAAAATCACAACAACTATATAATCAATAATAAAGACAATATATATATATATATATATATATATATATATACATACATAAGAAAACGTTTAAATGAAACACCAAGATCACTGAAACACCAACAAAACAGTTCAATAAGGCAAAACAAACCAAAAAGTGAACAAAAATCAAATCTAAATTAAAATTGTTTCAATCTAAAGCTCTTCGTTCACTAAGATTGTGCAAATGTTCTATTCCTTGAGTATCAACATAATGCTCATCATCTTCAACTTCCTCATCTTCCTCATCTCTTGTTGAAGTAGCAACTTTTTTCCCCTTATCGTATAAGCTTGAAGTACTAGCCTTTAAACCATAATGACGCTCATCAACTCCACTTTCCTCAACAACAACACCCTAAGTGTACTCAGTATCTCCATAAGAAATTGATTCATCTTCAGCATTCTCAATTCCAATTAGCCATTCATTGGCAACATCAATGTTGTCCAAGCTAATTGGATCAAATCCATTATGAACATTGTAACGATGCCTCAAAGTTCTGTTGTACTTTATGAACACTAATTCACTAAGGCGCTTTAGAGTTAGTTTATTTCTCTTTTCGGTATGGATCTGCAAATAAATATTGGCAATTAGAAAGTCAAGACATTTGAGATTTAATATACTTATCTCAATATATTGAAGTTTTTCTTTAACTCTTATGTGATCAAACATGCTTCAATTTCTTTCATACCCAGATGCGCTACAAGTTAGACCCAAAACTCTAACGGTGAACTTTTGTAACTCTGGAATTTCTGATCCATAAAGACTTCACCATTCAACTATTAAAGTAAAGTAATTATTCAAAATTAACAACTATACAAGAAAAACTTAATGTGTTAATTTAATAGAAATATAAGAGTCATTCACCTGGTGACTTCTTGTCTCTTTTTCTTATGGCGGTTACTATACTAAAAAGTCCCTCAGCATTTTGATAAGAACTAACTTAATCGATTATTTTATCTTGCATATATTCATCAACAACCATCTTTGCAATGCAAGTATGGAATTTCATCATCAAACTCTTATTCAGTAAATCATCCTCACAATTATAATAGAGTGATGGGTTCAAGATATTGCCAACTATATGTAACAGTTTGTAGAGTTGATCACTCCATCTTTTATCAATGATCTAAACAATATTTACATATTTATACTCCTTAGTAAAAAAGATTTTACTAGCCCCTTAGCTTTACTCATCACTTCATAAATGTAACCCATTGATGGTTTTGCCTCACTATCCACCAAACAAAGAACTATAACCAAGGGACCACATACTTTAAGAGAATAAGCAATATTGTTCCAAAAGTGGAACGACAACATTATCCGTGCAACTTCTTCTCCTAAAAATTCTTTTACAAATTTACTTTTATTCCATTCTTTTGAAATGAACATAGTTCTCAAATTGGACTTTTGCTTGAACATCCTCTGTAAAGTCAAGAAAGCAGCAGCAAATCTAGTCTTTCTAGGTTTCACCAAGTTTCTTTGATTGGTGAATCTTCTCATCATACTCAACAACAAATGCCTTTGAATGATATAAAAATGTACTTTAACTATCTTGGTGAAAATACCTTGAAAGGGTATTTGCTTGAAAATATCCCCGACTATCAAATTCACACAATAGGCTACACATGGAGTCCAATTTATGTGCGAGAATACTCCCATTATCATAGAACCTGCCTTAACATTTTCAGATGCATTATCTGTAACCATTTGAACAATATTCTCTGGTCCAATCTTCTCTATGGTACTCTTAAACAAAGAAAACATTTTGATGGTATTAGTGGATGAGTCACTGGAATCAATTGATTCAAGAAAGAGTAAATACATAATTACCTCCTTGATGTTGGCCGAGATTTTCAAAAAGACACCTAAACTTTGAATTCGACCTATTACCCCACGATTCTTCTTTATTTTGTTGCAAACACATTATTTTCACTGAATCTCAGTCACAACGAAGAGAGTGAAAACACACACCAATTAGGTGCTGCCACGTATTAAATACATTTAATTTCATATTTTTTTATTTTTCTAATAAAATTTTCCTTTTTATTTAATTTAACACCCCACCCCACCCCCTCGTCTTCTACCCCATACCCATCCAGCAACTGCCCTCCCCCTTCCCCCGCGTCCAGCAGCTCCCCTTTACCGCCACCCCTATTCACCTCCCTACCCCCTGTACAACACCTCAAACTCATCAGCATCTACCCCTAACCCCCACTCTGTCAGCATTGCCATCCATTTTTTTTAAATCACTTTAAAAAATAGTTTTATGATTGAATTGAGAGTTTATGATTGAATTGAGTTTTAAAGATAGTTAAATGATATGATTTAACTGAAAATGGAGCTTTAATGATATGATTTTTTTTAAAAAAAAGCTTCAATGGAGAAGCTTTAATGGTGACATTGTGTTGAAGAGCATTAATGGTATTGAAGAAGATATTGTGTTGAAGAAGTAAAGAAAAATGAAAAAGAGTAGAAGTGAAAAAAATAAAAAGAAGAAGTGAAAAAAAGATTCAAAAATAGAAACAAAGCCACAAAAGTGCAAATCAATGAAGGAATAAAGAAGGAAGAAGAAGAAATTTTACCTTAAAGAAGAAAAAGCAACAAGGCAGAAAAAAGTCCAGGAACAGAGTAGTCGCAGTTGCTACTTCAGTGAAGAAGAAAAGAAGTCACAAATTTGATCGTAAAAATCATTTCTCACTTTAAAACTCCCCTAAAATATCCTACCAGTGGTCGCGTGTTTTTTTTGGTAACCAAAAACATTACCCGATTTTTTTTTAATTTAAAGAAGACCCCAAAAACAATAAGATGCGAGCACATCGGGTATATGGTTGCATCACATAACAGACGGGTACGTTCCTGATTCACCTAGATTACATCGTATCACTACCTAGATATGGTGTAGCTTTGCATCGCATCACGTCGGCACATTAAAGAACACTGCTTAAGACTTTCTCTAATCACCTTCACCTTTTTCATGGCTTGGTGAACCAAGTCAGGGCCAAACAACTTAGTCTCTCCCACATCAAACTATCTATTAGGAGATCTACTCCTTCTACCATAAAATCCTCAAAAGGAGCCATTTGAATGCTAGAGTGATAACTATTACTCACGACCTGACACTACCCCTAAGTTGTAACACGGTGCTTGGAACTACAAGTGATCCCAAGCTAACCCATGAACTAGCATATTTTTGAGCAACTGATTCATAGTTTATTAAAAGGTCAGTTCTGTTGTGTAGAAATATAATCACGACAAAATCTGGGAAAAGTATAATATTGATACAATTTACAATTCGATAAAATAAAGGGAGAACTGAAATTACATAAATGACTCTGACTGACATCTATGAAGCCTCTACTATAATAACTATAGATAGATGGGACATGCCTCCAACTACCACTAATCAATACATATGAATAATAAAATAAAGTACATGAACAATATCTGACTGGAGTCCCCAAAATAGGAGAACTCATCACCTGCTGGCTGAAAATAGCAACTGTTTGGTCATGATATGTGGGCTAAAACTGGTACCTACATTATGTAATAATGAAGCCACACAGACATATATGTGGATCAATACTTCTAGAATGTACTGAGTAATTAGGGGTGAATCAATAAGTAAAACTTATTATATATGAAATCTTAAAGCATGCATGCTTAGTGTAAGTAGACTCACCAAGAGACTAAAATATACTGAAAGCTCAAATATCTTAACATGAGTACCAATATAATTTGATAATATTGTGAATCCCTACACTTAGTTTCTTAAAACTTTGCTTTTTTAATATAAGTAGAACTGAAGATGGGATACGGCAAAACATGAATACATGAACATACGAAACCAAACATACATGCACTGATCTAATTTGATTAATTGAATAACTGATGCCTGGGTGACGGAATGATTGAAATCTAAGAAAAGGGATAACTAGCGCCTATACACTAAGTAGCTGATATATGAATACAGACTACTGATATTCGAACCCTAAATAACCAATGACTGAATACTGAACATGTAAAACTGAACTATACTTAGTCTGAATAACTGGAATGAAACTATGTAGTACTGTGTATATGAGATAAAGACTAATAGGAAAACACGAGATGACTGAGCATGGATGCATAATAACTGTAATATCTAAGAATGAAAGACTAAGTGTATATCTGTTATGTCACTTAGTCAAGCTGTAATCTGAAAGACTGAAATCTGTATAACTAAAAGTCTGTACACTTAGTCAAGTAAACTTGAACTGAGAATACATTAAATACTGTACTGATACTATGAGAGCTATCATCTAACCGGCATAAATCATGTGAGCTATGATGTAGTCTAATGTCTGATCCACGTTGAGGAGGATTATTCTATCCTTGCCATCATAATATAACCTGAACCGTAGTAATCACTAAACTGATGTCCCAAAGGACTAAAGAGTAACCCTATACTGATAGGAAACTTAGGAGATATGTGACAACCCTAAGCTGGCAGAAATACCTCTATCCCTGGGTTTGCCCGGTACTGAATCCTACTCCTAACTGAACTGACGCTGATTACTAACAAAACTATGCTAAACTAAAGTAAAAACTAATTATAATAACTGATTGAATAACAATTCTCATGGTTTAGCTAAAATTATTCTGAAGATACTAAAAATATGTAAAAAATAGCTATCAGGTGTTCATAACCCACCAACATTAAATGGAATTAACAATGATGACATATAAAGCTTTAAAAAAACATAGCATGGGATCATTACTCAAAACCCAATATTTAGACATTTTGTCAAACACATAAGAGTCATGAACTTGAACATGGGAATATGGTATACATTAATAAGCAATATGAGTGCATGGCTAAATTCATAAGTTGGGGATTTCACATGAAATCAATGGATGAGGACATAGAAACTTGCAACTCAAAACATGAATATATTAATTCTTTTGAAAACACTTGTAGACATAGAAAAGCTCATAATTCGATATTATAACATGAAATTCAATTGGATATGTCATGGGAATCACAACTTAAAGCATGAGATAACCTAACTTTTCATGAAATCATCCTTGGTCATGAATTTAGCCAAAATACTAAGGAAATCATGATTTAAATTCATCTTAAACACATGATACTTCATAAAAAAAGGGAAAGTTCATATCTTTAATTAAAGAAAATCTTTAATTGGGCTCCATGGGTGAAAGGGGGCTCATGGATGAACTCACACATACCTTAAAACCTTAATCTTGAAAGAGAATCACCATTCTTGATGCTTTCTTGAAGGTTCTTGGATTTTGGAAGCTTAAATTCTTGGTTTTTTTAGAGAGGAAGGAATAGAATTTGATGATCTTGGGGAAAGAGTAGAGTTTTCTTTGAGAGAAAATTGGAGAATATGGGTAAATAATGCCCTAACTGATGTGTTAATTTGTATTTTTATGAATTATGTCAATAGGAAAAGACGTAACTGCCCCTTAGGACATTAAATTTATAACTGGAATGCAGATTAAAAGGGTACCGTGATGCGGTGAGTGTCTTATTGCTATAAGCAGCATGATGCGATGCTATCGCGGTGAGCTGCTGGAATCAAAATCCATACACAATCCAATCCTCATCAAAAAAATTCAAAATTTCCTCGAGACATGCTCCTTACACCCCTGAACATGAATTAACTCAAAGCCCTATATCTTGGGATCGGAAAGACCAATTTAAAAATCCTCAAAGTTAAGAGGCCAAAAATAAGACTAAGGCTGTATCATTTTTTAAGATTTAGATATCTGAATCTAGATGCACATCTGAATGATTAAGATGTTGTCTCTAGATCTGAAAACTGAATGATTAAGACTGTTTGTTTTTTTACATCTAAAAGTGCAACATTTTTTTATTTGTATATATAATAAAATAAAAAATACAATGGAAATAAAAAATTGATTTTGTATTAGAAAAGTATGTAATTTAATACAACAAAACTATTATTTGATTGACAAAAAGCATTTAAGTTTGTTAGTGATAGTGGGGATGGTTTATAATGGTGGTTGCGGTGATAATGATTGATGTTAGTGATTAATAATGTTGTTGGTGATAGTTGTGATGGTTGGTATTGTAGTGACTGTTATGATGGTGGTGGTGGTTGTGATATGACGTCACTTGATATTAGTAGTTTGAGATGTTGATTGTGTTGGCTGAAACATGAATACATGATGGTTGACGATGTGTTGGTGCTAGTTGGAGATGTTATTTATTGTGATGGTAGAGCTGGTTGTTAATAGAGATAAATTGTAGCCATGGTAGTGGTTGAAGTGGTAGTAGAGGGGGCGTTACTAGTGACAATGGTGATGGTGGCCGTAGAATGTGTGGAGGTTGTGATGTATTAGTGGTAGTTAGTGGTGGTGCTAGTATGATAGATGAGTTAGTCGGTAGTAGGGAGTGACCGATAGTCGTTAATGATGGTGGTGCTGTTGATGGAGGTGAATATAATTAGAATAATAGAGGTAGTATATGTGGTAGCGGTTGACAATAGTGGTTGATAGCGATATTTGTTATTGATGGTGGTTGTGATGGTAGAGATGGTTGTTGGTGGTGGGTGGTGGTTGACAATGGTGGCAGTTGCAGAGGTGGTTAGTGGTGGTGACTGCTGATTCTGAATAAAGTGGTGAATATTATCTAACACCAGAATATCTCTTCAGACCTATTAAGACATGGTTCTAGATATGAATGATTAAGACCTATTCAGACCTATTAAGAGATAAAATCTTAATAAAAAACAAATTCACTTAGTGGTCTAAAGTATGAACCATTCAGATTCAGACCTCCATTAAGTGCAAACAAATAAGACCTAAGTCCCCCACACTTAGTGAAAATTTCATGTCTTAATCCCCTTAAGCATGCAACTAAGAGCTGAATTGAGCTATGATTAGTACGGGGTATTACAATGTCTCCTCCTTAGGAACATTCGTCCTCAAATGAGATTGGTTAGACTGAAAGTACTGTACTAATGTAACTAAGATCATATACTAAACATGCATGACTTGGAACATGATTGCATATCTGATTTTGAAACATGATACATGAACTGAATTGATTTCTTAAATACATCCAATGACATGAGAATGGTTATAAGCCTGAGATAGAAATGAGAGAGTCAGCTTATGAATAACCATTACCTCCAGCTAGATCTGATTTCATGAAGAAAAGATGAGAGGTTTAAGACGTGAAAAATAGGAGAATTACAACATCTTCCCCTTGGGATAATTTGTCCCCGAATGATACTGACTTGGCTGAAATACTAAGAAAAAATTGAGATGATACATGGGACACCTAAGACCTGAATCACGACTGAATATATGAATCTAAAACATGATGCATGGACTGAACTAGATTCATAATTTACACAGATGGGAACAAACTATATCTTGGAATGACCATATTCATGAAACTTCAGATAGTAGGACTAGATTGGAAGATGGAAAACCGTAGGAACTTGTCTGTCTGACTGCTAAACTGAATGTTTGGCTAAACAGACTGAATTTCCCTTCATTTAATCCAAAGCACTTGTTAGCTTCTATAACTGAGAAATATATATATATATATATATATATATATATATATTACTGAAAGCTTATACTGAACTATACATTCCACTTCAAAACTGCACTTCACTTGAGGCTACTTAAAATATTCACATGGTCACTAATAACTCTATCTACTGAAGTCTGAGCTAAACTGAATTCTCTCACTATGTTCAAGCCTATTCGAATCTACAAAGTGCACACATATCATTGTAATACTAGTCTGAATCATGAATTCAATACACCCTGTGTTTTCACCACTCCTCATATCATGAATATTCTTATTACCACTTTAACAACTACATTCAACCTCTTACTAGACATTCACTAACGCGCAATGCATTCATCCACATATATAAAAACATGACATTCAAGCCTATCTTCATAACCACATATGCACTTCTAAACAAACACCCATAAAAGCATCTTTCTCATATCCTCCAAACCTCTATCACTAAAAACCTCCATGCACTACCCCAAGAAAAGACAAAGCAAATTTCAAATAACCACGACATATATAAAAAACTTGACCTCAATATTACTTTACACTTACAGCCTTAGATAAAACAAGCATACAACAATCTTTCATCAACAAGAAATATTTACTCTCTCCTATCAAAAAAATTGTTCATCATCACTATATTAACATAAGGAGAGGTCGCTGAGTGGTTAGAACATATGGACCTGAAGCATGAAAGAATACTATGCATAACTTGTACACTTAATTGAGGCTTGAGGAACAGAGTATCCACGGTGTGGATTTATTATAGAGATCAAAATAAGGATATACATGACATAATCTGAATTTTTTATGATCATTACAAGTGTACCATGGGTACCTAGAACTGAACATACTGTAAAGCATGAATACATGAGTCATGAGCTGCATGACCTGAGTTTTGAGTTAATAAATTCATGGGACATAATTTGTACTGCTGAATGAACTGAACTCTTTATAATAGGAACTGAAAGTGTACATGGTTCTCTATGATATGAATGAACATGAACTGTGATCATGGAGATTACGTGTAAGGAATGAGTAGATGTCATGATGATTGAATTACAAAACTTTTCACTAAGATAAGAATGAGTTAGGCATCATCCTTCCTTACTGCTATTCTACAATATTAGAGTCTGAGAGCCTGACTTGGTTCCTTGATCTATCATATCCCCCTTAGATTTAAGCCATCACTCTAAGTCTGTGGACCTCTTTAATAAACTCTAAGCTAAACTGCAACTATTTTTACTCTAGGGTCTGATATATAACAATACACATAAATAATGACTCAACCTGAAAGACTACACCTGAAAGTGTAAAACCCCCTGCTAACACTCCCTTCTGAGATAAAACTCTTTAACTTTCTATAGCCCCAATAGTCATCATACAATAACTTTAACACCTACTAGCTTAGAATTTTCAGGAGTATCATCATACCATTATTTCACACCGTCTAGAACTTCAACTGTTCTTTCTATTAGCTTAATCATCCAAGATTCAAACTTAGATTCTAACACTTAACATGGATATTCCCAAACTATAATTAACTATACTAACTTCCTTTATATCCTACTAACATCACATCTAAACCATGAGAATTATCATTACACCAACATACCCAACATCAACAACATATAATTACAAATCAATAAACTAAAATTCTTGCATACACTGTTTCAAGCCTACTGGTTCACCTTTCATACAACTAGCTCCATGGATACATAATCTACTAAATTCAAATAGCACTATCCCCATTCTACAACTGCTACACTTCTGGGTTCATACTTCTAAATATAGATTATATATTCTATCATAGGATTCTGCAGAGGGATCTGAAAGCACATCTGACCTTGGCTCAAAGTATAATTTTTTATGAACATGAATGGATTGTTTTAAACTTTAGAACTTAAAAGTTCTGCTGGGATACTTTCAAGCCTACGTGCAATCCCATAACTGTCTGAGAAAGCTCTGCCTGCAAGAATTTGAGCTTCACTATTTCTGTTAAAGCTCTGCCTGTAGGAATTTAAGCTTTCACTATTTCTGTTATCTTAAAATAAGGTAGAGTTGACATGAATGGAGCAAGATGAGGATCCATATAAATTTCTCAGAGAACACTTTTACTAGATGATTTGAGACATGAAAGAAGGGAAACATTTCCTAAATTCCTTATAGCCTCTCAAAGAAAAGTACATACATCTCCGTATCATTCCATAAGACTTTATTAGACACAGCTTTAAAGACACCCTAAGACACTTGAACTCTGAGTTCTAATACCAAGTTTGTCACGACTCGATACTACCCCCTAGTCATAACACGAGATGACTAAGTATGAATGCATGATAACTGTAATATCTGAGAATGAAAGACTAAGTGTATATCTGTTATGTCACTGAGTCAAGCTGTAATCTAAAAGATTGAAATTTATATAACTAAAAGTTTGTACAGTTAGTCAAGCAAATCTGATCTGAGAATACACTGAATACTGTACTGAGACTATAGGAGCTATCATCTAATCGGCATAAATCATATGAGCTATCATAGATTTCAACGTCTGACCCACGTTAAGGAGGGCTATTCTATCCTTGCCATTAGAATAGAACCTGAACTATAGTGCTCATTAAACTGATGTCCCAAAGGACTAAAAAGTAACCCTATAGTAGCAGAAAACTCAGGAGATATGTGTCAACCATAATCTAGAAGGAAGATATCTCAAACTTACACTGGCTATATAATTCTGTAACTTAGGGATTGCTACTAAGGGTCAAACCCTTACTGGGAGGAATGCCCCCATCCCTGGGTTCGCTCGGTGCTGAATCCTATTCTCAACTGAACTAACACTAAATACTGGACTGAACGAAGCTTAGCTAAATAAATAATTGATTATAATAACTGACTGAATGACAATGCTCATGATTTATCTGAAATCAATTTGAAGATATTGAAATTATGTAAACAACTAGGTATCGGGTGTTCATAACCCACCAACATTGAATAGAAATAATAATGATGACATGTCAATCTTTAAAAAAACATAGTAAGGGATCATTATTCAAGAACAATATTTAGACATTTCGTCAAACACATAAGAGTCATGAACTTGAACGTGGGAATATGGTATACATATGAAAGCAACCTGAGTGCATGACTAAATTCATAAGTTGGGAATTTCACATGAAATCAACGAAATTGGACATGCAAACTTGCAACTCAAAGCATGAATAGATTAATTCACTTGAAAACACTTATAGACATGGTGAAGTTCATAATTTGATATTATAACATGAAATTCAATTAGATACGTCATGTGAATCGAAACTTAAAGTATGAGATAACCTAAATTTCCTTGAAAACATCCTTGGACATGAATTTAGTCAAATTACTAAGGAAATCAAGATTTAAATTCATCTTGAACATATGATACTTCATAAACAAAAGGGAAAGTTCATATCTTTAATTAAAGAAAAGCTTTATTCAGGTTCCATGGGTGAAAGGGAACCCATGGATGAACTCCTACAAACCTTAAACCCTTAATCTTTAAAGAGAATCACCAATTTTGATGCTTTCTTGAAGGTTCTTGGATTTTGGAAGCTTGAATTATTGGTTTCCTTGGAGAGGAAAGAATGAAATTTGATGATCTTAGGAAAGAGTAGGGTTTTATTTGAGAGGAAATGGGGGAACATAGGCAAATAATGCCCTAACTGATGTGTTAATTTGTATTTTTATGAATTGATTTGATGGGAAAAGACATAACTAACCTCAGGAGATTAAATTTATAATTGGAATGCAGATTAAAAGGGCACCGCGATGCGGTGAGTTTCTCATTGCTAGAAGCAGTGTGACATGATGCTATCGCAGTGAACTGTTGGAATCGAAATCTAAACACGATCCAATCCTCGTTTGAAAAATCCAAAACTTCCCCGAGACATGCTCCTTACACCCCTGAACATGAATTAATTTAAAAACCTACATCTTGGGGTTAGGAAGATTAATTTAAAAATTCTCAAAGTTAAGAGGCCAAAAATAAGACTAAGTTCCCAACACTTAGTGAAAATTTCAAGACTTAAGCCCCTTAAGCATGCAACTAAGAGCTGAATCGAGCTAAGATTAGCATGGGATATTACACTATTGTTGTAAGCAAACTCAATAAGAGGTAAATTTTCAACCCAACTACCTTTAAAATCAATTACACAAACCTTTAACATTTCCTCCAAAGTTTGAATAGTATGCTCTATTTTTCCATCTATTTGAGGATGAAAAGAGGTTCTAAGGTTCACCTGACTCCCCAAACTTTTCAGAAAAGAACACCAAAAGTGAGTAGAAATCTACGTACCTCAATATAAGATGATGGACACTAGAGGTCCATGTAACTTAACTATCTCTTAAATGAATATCCTAGCGTAATCCTCTCTAATTTTCAACTGATGATAGCCCAAATGAAGATCAATCTGAGATAAACATCTAGCATCCTGAAGTTTATAAAAAATGTCATCAATCCTAAAAAGAGGATACTTATTTTTCATGATAACCTTATTCAACTACTGATAGTCTAAACACATCCTCAGAGACCCATCATTCTTTCACACGAAAAGCACAGGAGCACCCTATGGAGAAACACTAGAACAAATGAAACCCTCATCAAGGAGATCCTTTAATTGCTCCTTTAGTTTCTTTAGTTCAGCCGAGATCATCCTATAAGAAGGAATAAAAATAAGATGGGTATCTGGTAGAAGTTCAATCCCAAAATCTATCTCCCTATTGGGAGAAATTTCTGGAAGATCATCGGGAAAATTTTTAGGAAATTCATTAACCACAGGGACAGAGTGCAAAGAGGGACTCTCAGAGTTAGAATTCGTAACCCAAATCCGGTGATACAAACACCCTTTGGAAATTAATTTCTGAGCTCTGAGATATGAAAGAAACCTCCCCTTGGGCACTAAGGAACTCCTCTCCCATTCGATCACTGGTTCATCAGGGAAATAAAAATTGACCTTTTGGGTCCTACAATTCAGAGAAGTATAGCACGAATAAAGCCAATCCATCCACAAGATAACATTGAAATCTACCATATCCAGTTCTATCAAATCCATCAATGTCTCTCTATGAAAGATAGACACCACACAATCCCTCTAATTTTTCTAGCAATAATAGACTCACCCACCAGAGTAGACACATAAAAGGGGTCAAAAATATTTTGGGACTAAAGCCAAAGTGCACATCCACATAAGGGGTCATATAAGATAGAGTAGAACCCAAATCAAGCAAATAATAAAATCATGGGAGAAAAGCTGTAACATACCAGTGATAAGATTTGGGGATGCTTCGAACTCCTAACGAGTAGCAAGTACATAAAGGCAATCTCAGCCATTATCGGTACCTGATGTGGTGCCCGTAGGTGTGGGAGCCAAAGAAGTGGCGACTGGGACCTTATTAGCTTTAGTGACAACTTTAGCAATAGGAAAATTTTGCTAAATATGACCAGGCTGACTACAGTTGAAACACAAATTCCTTCCCTCTTCACAATATCCAAGGTAAAACTGTCTATAAAAATGACAAGGTGGATAAGGTGGGGCTGACTGAGCTCCACTAGCCCAAGATTGGACACCCCGTGCCTTAGGACCACTGCTAGCCTGAAAGCGACAATCATCTGAAGGATTAGGATGAGGAGCACTAGCTTTCAAGTGAGAGCTTCCCATATTCTTCTTCTACCAACTTCTTCTTTTCATCCTCCATCTGCTGCATACAAACCACCAGCCTGGATATGTCCATATAATTTTTCAGTGTAACAACCTTATATTCCAACACCAAGCCATGAGACAAACAAGAAGCAAAATTTCTCATTCGGAACCTCATATTAGACACCAACTTCAGAGCATAGCGGGACAGGATCTGGAACTTCAAGACATACTCCTTAACGCTTTATTTAAAACAAACTTATTTACCACAAAATTTTTAGATATTTATAACTTATTTAAAAAGGGAGTAGTTTATTTTTAAGATTTTTATTATTTGGGGTTTATTTGACCTTTTCAAGTAATGGAATAAATGAAATTATTTCGTTGTATATCCTTGACCCTAGAATCTACTAACAAATTTTAACTACAACTTTTAAATTACTAAACAATAGTAAGACTTCATCTAAAATTTTAGAATTTTAAATTAAATTACTTAATATTTATAGTTGTTCAATGAAATTTTTGACAACAAAAATGAAGGTAGTGTATTAACATAAATGGCTAATATTTTGTTATCTTAAGAAACTCTTATCAATATAAATCAAATATTATTAACAGATGATTCCTGTGAACTTAGAACTTTTTATCTCTTATAAATAAATATAAATCATAAGCATACATATAAAATTACTCTTAAATTCCTACACTAACATTTGATATGTGACAATGGATTGCAGACTTTGAGTAATTAAAGGTTTGGGGGATTGAAAAACTAAGTGTCGCATGCCTTGAGAAACTAGGGGTCTAGGGGTTTGATAAACTAGAAGGGTTGTAGGCCTTGAGAAACTAGGGATTTGGAGGTTTGAGAAACTAAGTGTCACAATTCTTGAGAAACTAGGGGTTGCGGGCTTTGAGAAACTAGGGGTCTGGAAATTTGAGAAATTAAAAGTTGCGGGCTTTGAGAAATTAGAAATTACAGTTATTGTAGTTATCATGTAGTCATGCATAAAATAGATAAATGCAAGTAGTAAAATGGAGGATAGGTTGTAATGTTGAGACATTCTTCCATGGGATAGAAGGTTGTAATGCAAATGAAAGTTTGATATTTTGATGGTTTTCCATATCGATCTTTTTACAAGCATGCATATATTGTTGGGAATAAACCCCGCAATGATAATAATGTTGCGGTTATAAAAAGTAATATTTATGACAATAGTAATACGGTTAATCAACAAGAATAACAAGAGCGATAATGACATCAAGATTTTTACGTGGAAATCCAATAAGGGGAAAACCACGGGCCAAGAGGAACAACTGATATCTCTGTAGTAAGGAATTTTACACCATAGTCACAAGTACAATACTCAAAGTAACAAATAAATATCTTTTTTGATTTTTTCACCTTACTACAATATCACTCACACTCTTTATTTTTCCTCATAGACTAAACTCTTTGTGATGCCTCACTCTATTTTTCTTTCACTCTTTTTATTGGTGTGTCTTTCCAAAGAGATGATAAGCTTCTTTTATAGTCAAAAATTACCCCTATTGATGTCATCCATGACATCACTAAATGATGAAGATTTAAAGTGTTCATAGTGAACACATTAAATATTCAACTATCAAATCTTTGTTTACCAATTTGTAGTCAACTTCCTTTGAAAAAAACTTTGCCCATGGTAATTTTTCAAGACTTCATTTATGGGGATTGACCCCATAAATCTCCCCCTTCAGTACCATGCACCTGAAGGAGGTATTCATATTTTCTTAGAGAGAGATCACGCCGACAAGTTCTTTGCATAATTTGAACTTATCTTTTGACACAACCTTTATCAACATATCCGATGGATTTTTATTGGTGTGAATCTTCTTAACATGAAACGATTCATTCTCAACTTGTTCACGAATCCAATGGAACCTCACATCAATGTGTTTTGTTCTTTCATGTACATGGAGTTCCTTCTTAAGTTTATTGCACTTTTACTGTCACAATAGACAATGTACTATTTTTGGTGCAATCCAAGTTCTTAAAGGAACCGTTTCAGCCATACTATTTGCTTGCCAGCTTCAGTAGTTGCAATATACTCTACTTTAGTTGTAGAGAGTGCGACACACTTCTGCAACTTCGATTGCCATGATGTAGCTCCCCCTGAAAATGTAAACAAATATCCTATAGTGGATTTTCTGTTGTTAAGGTCACCTGCCATATCAGCATCTGGATAGTGCTTCAAGATTGGATCAGATCCACCAAAACACAAGCAATCTCCTGTGGTACCTATCAAATACCTGAGTATCCACTTGACTGCTTCCCAGTGTTCTTTTCCAGGATTTTCAAGGAACCTGCTAACAACACCAACTGCATAAGCAATATTTGGTCTAATACACACCATTGCATACATCAAACTCCCGACTGCTGAAGAATAAGGAACATTAGCCATATTTTCCATCTCTTTCTTTATTGTAGGACACATTTTCTTGCTTAACTTTAGATGACCAGCAAGAGGTGTACTAACAACTTTAGCACTCTTCATGTTGAAGCGTTTGAGTACACGTTTAATGTACTTCTCCTGAGATAGCCACAACTTTTTGCTTGTTTGTTCTCAAATAATCTTCATCCCTAAAATTTGTTGTGCTGGGACCAAGTCCTTCATGTCAAATGACTTGGACAAATCTCTTTTCAACTTGGTAATCAGCTCCTTGTCTTGTCCTACTATCAACATGTAATCCACATACAACAACAGAATAAAAAAGTTGTTCAAAAATCTTTTGAAGTGTACACATGGATCAGAATAAGTCTTTTTGTAGGTTTGACTTTGCATGAATGAGTCAAACTTCTTGTACCACTGCCTTGGTGCCTGCTTCAATCCATTAAGTCTTTTATTTAGTTTACAAATAATATATTTCTTTCCAGCTACTTTAAATCCTTCTGCCTAGTCCATATAGATCTCTTCTTCCAAATCTCCATAAAGAAATGCAGTTTTCACATCCAACTGCTCTACTTTAAGATCTAGGCTAGCTGCTAAGCTCAAAATGATCCAAATAGAAGTCATTTTGATAGCAGGTGAAAATATTTCATCAAAATCAATATCTTTCTTATCTTTAAAGCCTTTTACAACCAATCGAGCTTTATATCTGACCATCTTTACATTTTTATCTTTCTTGAGTTTAAAAATGCACTTGCACTTAAGAGGTTTTTTATCTTTTCAAAGTTCAACCAGCTTGTACGTGCCATTTTTCTGCATAGATTCCATCTCTTCTAGTATGGCTTTCATCCACTTGTTCTTTTCTGGATGGACCAACACCTCCTTTAGACTTTCTGGCTCTCCTTTATCATTAACGAGGACATACTCTAAGGAAGGGTACTTGGATGGCTCTACCTTTTGCCTTTCTGACCTCCTCAAAGTTTGAGATTGTTGTTCTTCTTCTTGAGTAGGGTACTCCACCCGCTCAGCATAATTATCAGGTTGCTCCCCCTGATCGGCAACCTCATCGATTGTACTTTCTGTACTTCTGGGATGGTCAGAAGTATAAGAAATGGTGATAACATTAGGGACTACACCATTGACCTTCTCTAACATATCATCAACAATTTTGACTTATCTTTCTCGAAAGACTACATCTCTACTTTTGATGAACTTCTTCTTTATAGGATCCCATAATCTGTACCTAAATTCTTCATCTCCATATCTGCTGAATATGCAAAGAACTAATTTATCATCTAGTTTTATTCTCTGCTCATTCGGTATATGTGCAAAAGCTCTATAACCAAACACCTTCAAATAAGAGTAGGATACCTATTTGTTGGTTTAAACTCTCTCTGGGATGTCAAACTCTAATGTAACTGATGGACTACGATTGATCAGGTAGCAGGCCATCTGAACTGTTTCACCCCAGAATGACTTAGGCAGTTTAGCCATTCTGAGCATACTTCTCACCTTCTCAACAATAGTGTGATTCATCCGTTCAGCTACACTATTGTGTTGTGGGGTTCTAGGAACTATCTTCTCATGTCTGATCCTATGACCTAAATAATACTCTTCAAATTCCCTTGAAGTGTACTCACCTCCATTATCAGTGCAGAGATGCTTTAGCTCTCGACCCGTCTCCCTTTTCACCAGAGCATGAAACTTCTGGAATACTTGAAATACCTGATCTTTGGTTTTCAAGATATAAACCCATAATTTTTGTGAAGCATCATCAATAAAAGTAACAAAATATTTGTTACTGCCCATCGATTCTACCTCCATTGGACCATAAACATCAGAATATACTAGATTAAGTATATTCAATTTTTTTTCAAACGATGTCTGAAATGAGACTCTATGCTGCATACCGAATAAGCAGTAGTCACATGATTTTGCCTTCGTACCTTTGGAAAAAGAGATGAGTGATTTTTTGGCGAGAATCTCTAATCTTTTCTCACTCATATGACCCATTATTTTGTGCCATAAATCTGTAGAAATCTCTTTTCAAACTGCATTCAATTCACCTCGATAAATTTTTGCATTTGTCATATACAACGTGCCTTAAGAAATTTATTTTGTAATCACCAATGCTCCCTTGGTGAGTCTCCATTTTTGATTTGCAAAATAGTTGTCATATCTATCTCAAACCAAAGAAATTCCAGAGATCAAGTTTAACCATAAATCGGGTACATAACGCACATCTTTTAGAACCAATGTGCATCCGACATTAGTCTTGATACTAATGTCTCCTATCTCCATGATATTTGAATAACTTAAGTTACCCATTTTCACAGTGCCAAAAGCACCTGCTTTATACTTACAGGAAAGATCCCTTACCGGTTTAGCACGGTAAGATACTGTTGTATCAAACACCTATTCCCACTTTGTCCCTGCCAAGTGCATACAATGCTCTTCCTCATTTATGAAGAGAACAACATCATCATTATTTTGCACCATGGAAACAATGTTGTCTTCATTCTTCTGGCCACTACTTTTACCTTTTCCCCTTTTTAGATTTGGACAATCTCTTTTGAAGTGACCTGGTTGATTACAGTTGTGGCAATTTCTGGCTTTTGATTTGGACCGAACCTTGGACTTTCCATGACCTTCGGTTCTACCATAGCTACTTGAACGCCTTTGGTGACTTTTGCTTCTATTTTTTGTGATGAGAGTCTGTCCATGATTTTCAGGCTTCTTTCTCATCTTCTCATTGATTAGAAGAGCTGAGGTGACATCTTTCAGTTCAATAGAGTCCTTACTATGTAACATGGTTGTTTCTAAAGTTTTATAAGAAGATGGCAATGATTTCAATAGTATGATGGATTTATCTTCCTCCTCGATCCTTACATCAAGGTTAGCCAATAGCGTGATCAGTCCATTAAGTACATTTAGATATGACAAAAAATTTGTACCTTCACCCATATGTAGGGCGTACAACTACTTCTTTAGGTATAATTTATTTGTTAGTATTTTGTACATGTAAAGATTTTTTAACTTTGTCCAAATACCACATGTACTATCTTCGTCGATGATGTTATTGACCACATCATCTGTTAAGTGCAACCTGATTGTACTAGCAACTTTTTCATCCATTTCTTTCCAATCCTTCAGTTTCATGGATTCAGGCTTTTTGGATTTGCCACTTAGTGCCTTGTGTAATCCTTGTTGGATGAGTAGATCCCTCATCCTCGTCTTTCATGTTGAGAAACTACTATCACCGTTGAATTTTTCTACCTCGTACTTTACTCCGGACATTTTATTTTCATCGAGTATAATACCACCAACTGCAAAATATTATTTTCGCGAATGAGCAGAACCTGACCCTGATTCCAGTTGTTGGAAATAAACCCCGCCACAATAATAATATTGCAGTTATAAAAAATAACATTTATGAC
This sequence comes from Capsicum annuum, assembly GCF_002878395.1. Lineage (NCBI taxonomy): Eukaryota > Viridiplantae > Streptophyta > Magnoliopsida > Solanales > Solanaceae > Capsicum > Capsicum annuum. Next base: position 178,677,461 of record NC_061120.1, on the reverse strand, counting down.
AACAGTAATACGGTTAATCAACAAGAACAACAAGAACGATAATGATACCAAGATTTTTACGTGGAAATCCAATGAGGAAAAAAACACGGGTCAAGAGGAGCAATTGATATCTCTGTAGTAAGGAATTTTACACTGTAGTCACAAGTACAATACTCAAAGTGACTACTACACACTCAAAAGAAATCTTTCTTTTGATTTTTCTACCTCACTACAATATCGCTCACACTCTTTAGTTTTTCTCATAGACTAAACTCTCTGTGATGCCTCACTCTATTTTTCTTTCACTCTTTTTGTTGGTGTGTCTTTCCAAAGAGATGATAAACTCCTTTTATAGGCAAGAATTACCCCCATTGATGTCATCCATGAGATCACTAAATGATGAAGATTCAAAGTGTTCATAGTGAACACATTAAATATCCAACTACCAAATCTTTGCTTACCAATTTGTAGCCAACTTCCTTTGAAAAAAGCTTTGCCCATGGTAATTTTTCAAGTTGATATGTTAGTTGACTTTTTCTCTTTCTTTCTAATTATAGTATTTAGATTTTGTCACATGCATATATGAGGATTTCAATATTTGATATGTTAGTTGACTTTTTCTCTTTTTGCTAATTATAGTATTTAGAATTTTTCTTATGATAGCAATATTATAGTATCATGAATATTGCTAGAATAAAGAAAATCTTCTATCTACTACTTTATCATTATTAAGAAATCAAATATTTGTGCTAAACTACTTATTAATTATCTGGAGATCGTCAAATCACATTGTAGTTTGTGTCCTTTTTCTATTTATTCGCTGCATTAATCAAATATATAGTCGAACTTGACATGGTTTGCCTTGTAATTAGTGTTTTTAAAGGTTTTGCGTAATCCTCAAGGCGATGCGGCGTAAGTCTCATGGATCTTTTAACTTTTAATATTTTATAAATTAATATAATTAGAAATAAAAATAAAATATCAAAAGTCACATAATACAACTAATAGGCAAAGTCAACTTTCATATAATAAACTATTGCATGTCCTTAAAAACACAAGTTTGAATAAAAGAAAGTACATAATTAATTAACCTCCACCTTCCCGTTACTCAATCAATACATTTACACACCCATTTACCATATATTGTATTTTAAAAGAGAGCAGAAAAAATAAATAACGTAAAAGCTCATGACTATGCGACTTGAAAAGAACTAAAAGAAAAGAAAGGAACTAGAAAGGAAAAATACACCAAGTGTCTTCTTGATTAGCGTCGTCGTTGACACCCACCGACAAATATGTTTGAAAGTGTGACTTTTATTTTTTTATTTTTGATTTGTGTATTTAAGTATTTACCAATCATATATTTTTATATTAAGTTTAAATTAGAGATTTAATATGAAAAAATTATTTTACTTTGTAAACTTTCTAGGCTTACGCCTACTCTGCACCTCACGCTTAGGCGAATGCCTCCAATGCTTAAGCTAATACCTCTAATTTTGGGGCATTTGTCGTTTGATATTTTCGTTTCCCCACAATGCCTTGGTCCTTTTTTGCTACGTTTGATCTCAGGGTGAGCTCCGTAGCTGCCTTTTAAGACACTGCTTATAATAACAAAAATGTTAAGCTTTTAACTAAATGCTTTTTAAAAATAAAATTAAACTCCCTCAGTCTTATTTTGACTGAAGTCCGCAACAAATAATAGGTCAAAACCCATTATTTAATTACAAGTATCTTAAAAATTAACCCATAAAATATAAATTTTAGATCCGTCTCGAAAAGTAGCCATGAAACATCAAATGAAAAAACAATAAAAAGACTACTCTCAGAGTTGATCCAAGCAAAATATAAATAGATTGTAAATTCATTTATTAAGAAATTTAGAAGCTCACACTTGAAAGAATTATCACATTTTAGAGGACTTGAAAAATTGATATCAGTAAGTTAACAAACACAACACTCTCTGTAGAGAGGAATCCAAGCTGATGTCAGTATTAGAATGAAAAATTGATGACAGTCACTTAAAAACATGCTAATTCGTCCTTTAAATACTTTTGAGTATGATGGAAAAAAGTGATTATTATAAATAAGAAAAGAAAAAAAATCGAGAGGGAAAGAGTAGACAATAACGTGTTGAAATTTATTTTAGTTGATGCAGTAAGTTTTAGCATAAGTTGCTGGTTATAGAATAAATTTCATATTGTTATGAATGTATTTACATTATATTGAATGTCTATTAAGAATATTGATAAGATCTATCAAGATCTATTTGACATCTATTGGTATATGAAATATCTATCTTTTAGAGAGAAACTAGGAGTATTTTTTCCAATAAATAGAGGGGCTTTGTTTATTATATTCTCAATCTTATGATCTGTCATCCTCATTAGAAATAAAGAAGCGTCTCCTCTTCTTCCTTTATTCTTGTTGTGCTTACTTTATATTTCATAACACGTTATCAGCACGAAACTCTAACCAACTGATATTAAGTTTTAGTTATTCTTTGACTTATGTTCTAGTTAATCTTGTTACCGGAAAAAAAGCAGTTGCAATAAAAAATATTGGTGCAAAATCATGTACGCTTTTTTATAACCTTTTTCATAATTTGAAAACAAATTCCAGTCAATACTCTACGATACAATAATGATCAATTACCAACATTGACCTGGAACCATGAGTATTTAGTATTCATGAATAGTTATGTTCATCACATGGTAAAAGATTTTTCACTTAAATAATATTTACTGCTTTTATGTAGAAACAAAACATAATATCATTTGACTAAATAATGGATACTGCCATCACGAAGTAATAGATTGTTCTTATTTTTAAATGCTTAAGGGTGAATTTCATGGTAATTTGGTAATTATATTATTAAGGGTAAGACGGCAGATTCAAGTTTTATCGCATTAAGAGGGTAAGACATCGGGTTAAAGTCCCGATGCATCATGATAAGATGTTGGGTTCAAGTCTCATCGATTTATGCCTAAAACGCCTTTATATGGATAAGACGTTGAGTTTGAATCTCAATGCACCATATTAATAATATAATGATGGCTAAAGCAAAATAATATGTTTTTGATGAAAAGTTATAAAACATGTTCATTGAATATGCTCCATTCCATAAATTGAATGTGGTAGCACTATATGATACGTCTGAAAGATGACAATTTGCTCCATTCTTGAAGTGAATGTGGTAGCAATATATGATATACTTTGAAAGATATGTATGCCTCGATGTGCTCCTGAAGTAGCAATATCATGAAAGAGGTTATAAGCTATCAGAATTTGATAGGCTTAAGGCACGATTATATTTCATTCCTGGGGAATGAGAAGCTTATTAATGCAAACCTGCACTTGATTGTGATGGTATCACATCTCACCTCCGAAAGAGGTAGAATAACCGAGAAGATTTATTTTGAAATCTACTTCTAAAGTAGTAAATATGAAATTTATTCATGTAATAGTAAATCTGAAATATACTAAAAAAGGCACATGTCATGGTAAGCTTGGAGTTTACTAGTATAAGAGTTCATAAATTGACATGAGCGATTGCTACATCTCGAAAATGTGCATATTGAGTATTAGACATATGTTGAAGAAATATAAAATTCTTCAAGAATTGTTTATTTGCTTTTTCTCATGAAAAGTTGGTTGGACCAACTAATTTTGAGATTTGATTCCTCAAAATTTGAAAAGTATAAAAGGTGAATAAGGGCCCGTTCACCTATCATGTGATCTATTGAAAAGATGCATCAATAAGATGATCACATGTACATTCATTGTCAACCTGCAGTTTGACATTCATAAAGTTGCTTGCTCAATAAAATTGGGTTAAGAACATAACTTTCAGATTGTATAATCAAGACAATTCATCTTGATGATTTTTTGACATTGAGTGCCATTGATAAATAGCTAAACCATTGCTAATGAGAACAAAACTTCATGTGTTGGTCTGAAATATGATATGTTGCATACAATAGCACTTGTATGCATTAGAAAAATAGGTTATGATTATTTCTTCCCTCTCAATTGGTTCAAGGTCATGAACCAACTATTTTATCTAAATTTTTTTGATGTGCGGTATACGATTAATGAATATATCTTAATGTGCAAAGATGGATTCCTCAAAGAAGTAGAGAATGTATGTTAGATTTCCTAACATAAGGGGGAGATTATAAACAACTATGAAATATGTTAGGAATTATCATCAGATCCTCATTCAAAAGATAATTTAAGTCAAATACCGAAAATAGCTCATATTAAGTAGCAAGTGCTCCTATTTTGTGACCCAAAAGGACAAAGTCTACGCACACTTAAAGCGTGGTAGACCGATCAGTTCCAAATGAAATAATCCTTAAAATGAATAAGGAGCAAATAATCATAATAAGAAAGCAATGTGCGCTTGAAGAGCCTATGACATAACACTTCATGAAACCTTATGAGAGCTTCAGGTACCTGAAAATAATGAAGTGATGAGATTTCAAAATGTTATATCTCATTGCGAATTGATACAAAATAAGAAACCGTTGACGATATATTTGATAAAAAATTATCTCAATATTGTAAAAGATTACGAGAATCTAAATTCTATGTTTATTTAAGTATGTTGACATAGAAACACTTATCAAGTGACATGAAAGGATGCATCTTGATAAGTATAAAACTTATTTGATTTGCAGTCTAGACACTTGAAGACGTCACATATGCAATGTTGAATAATGTCACTTGACAACATATAAAAGTTTCTGGAAAACTTATTTAGAATCCTTATATTGTATAAGCTTATAGCTTGAAAATTATTGAAAATCTTGGAGAGTTTTTAAAAACAATAGATTATTTGCTAAAATGAGAAATATATCAAATCGGATTGGTTATGAAGTACCATATCTTAGTGCAAGTGGTGCACTAATGCATCTTACAAATACTACAAGGCCTGATATAGCCTTTTCAGTCAATTTGTTAGAAAGTTATATTTCTGTGGGATAAAAGACATGGGATTATTTTATTCTAAAGCTTGCAGTCCCGATCTTGTTGGCTATATTAATATTGAGTACTTATTTGAATCGCATAAAGCTCGGTCTCAAACAAGCTATGTGTTCATATGTGGTGGTACTGCCATATCTTGGAGATATACAAACTAGTCTATCTAGCACTTTATCGAACTATGCTGAGATAATAACTAGTATGAAGCAAGCCGAGAATGTGTGTGATTGAGATTCATTATACATCTCATTTGATAAAAATGTGGTTTGAAATATGATAAATCACCTATGATTTTATATGAAAATAATGCAGCATGGATAGCACAACTTAAGGAAGGATGCATAAAAGGAGATAAAATGAAGTACACTTCGCTAAAGCTTTTCTATACACATGAGCTATAGAAAGAATGGTGATATTAACGTGCAGCAGATTTGTTCAAGTGGGAATGTGATTGATTTATTCACCAAGTCCTTTCTAACTGCAACTTTCAAGAAGATTGTGCACAAGATCGGGATGCAAAGTTCATTGATGTTCTCATCAGGAGGAGCAAATATGTGTTGTACTCTCTTTCCCTTTTAAGGTTTTATCCCATTGAATTTTCTTTGTAAGATTTTTAATAAGGCAGCCGTAATGCGTATTATTAGAGATGTTTGCTCTTTTTCCTTCACTAGATTTTTTCTCCATTGAGTTTTTTCTAGTAAGGTTTTAATAAGGCATATTATCTATCAATTAGACATTCAAGGGAGAGTGTTATGAATGTATTTATATTATAGTGAATGTCTATCAAGAATATTAATAAGATCTATCAAGATCTATTTGGTATCTCTTAGGATATGAAATATCTATCTTTTAGAGAGAAACTAGGAATATTTTTTCTTATAAACAGAGGGATTTTGTTCATTATATTCTCAATCTTATGATCTCTCATCCTCATGAGAAATAAATAAACCTCTCCTCTTCTCTCTCTCTCTATTCTTGTTATTCTTACTTTATATTTCATAACAAATATTAAATTTTGTTCAGTTTGTCGAGATATTTTATTAACTTTAAACGATGTAAATCTTTTGATGAGAGACATTTTCGACCAGTACTTTCAATATTTTCTTTTGCACTTTCTCTCTATTAGTAATTCAATAAAAAAATCAATTGGTTTTATTTAAACTACCTATATGTTGTGTATTATCAATCTTTTAAGAAACCAACGATAGTATCATGAGTTTTCTTTGATTTTAATGGATATGTTGATTCATTGAAGAAGAACAACTTCTAATTGTAAGAATATTATGTATAATATTACACATTAATGATTCATATATTTTTGAAAAAGAATTATCTTATATCCCAAGTAAATTAATAAATCAGTCAATTACTTTTTCTCCAAGTTATGCATATATGGTATTTATTTGATGGCAAGAAATAACTATGAAAGTCTCTAGGATTAAAATTATTTGTCTAAGAGTCCCTAACCTACCTATAAATACGCTTGTGACTCCATCAGTCTGACATACCTTTGAAAGGCATAGTCTAGAAGATTCTTTGGTCTCTTATTTTTCTCTTTTCTTGTTAAAATTTTTGACAAAGATGATTCTTCGCAACACTTAAACAATAATGGTTGAAAGTACATTTCTATTTATTTTTCCGTTGACGCTTTGTGTATGTGTTGAAATTCAACATGTGGTATCAGAGAACCATCTTTAGCCGTGTAGTTTGGTGTTGAAATGGATATTAAATTACTAATTTCGTGGACATGTGAAGTTTAATATCTTCTCAATAACTATTACTCGATCTTGTGAAGGAGATATTATCTATCCTAGTTTTATTTATTTTTCTTGTTGTTCTTAAACAGATAGTTTTATTTATTTTTCTTGTTGTTCTTAAACATTAAAATTATCATGTACTAATGAACACAATTGTCTAAAGGGTAAAAGACAACCTACTAACAACACTTGAAATCTTTGAGCAATTTTTTACCGCTTTGTGATTTCATTGAAATTAAAAGTGGAAGTTTTAATTACTTATTTCACTGTAATTATTATTTCTTGGGTGAGAAACATCTTTAATGTTTTATCACCGTTTGAGATTCTTATAGTAAGAATTATAAATAAAGAAATATGAATGTGAGATATGTAGACTCAACCTATTTCATTATCGTATGCAACCTATTATCACTATATCTAAAGAATTACCGTCTTAACGAAGGATATGTAGGCTTAACCTATTTTTTGTTGCGATTTTTCTCCGATTAGAAAAAGATGTTTTACACCACAGATTGCTTTGATATAGACTTTGCCTATTCAATCCGCTTTAGTATTTTAAGAATTAACACTTTGTTTAAGTTAATTATTAAAATTAACTATTGTGAGATGTCATTCTGAGTTCTTTTTATTATATGTTTGGGTTAGCCATAATACCCAGAGCATATGATATAAATAAAATAAGTTCTTTAATCACATATAGTTAAGTGATTGAAATATAATAATGGCATCTAATTAAGTCCTATTATCATATCAAAATGGTTTCCTTATCCTACAAGAAGGTAACTAGTTTGATTAGATTAATTGAAATAGATTGTAAACCTTTCTGTTTAGAAATTATCCGACGTCCACTGGTATGAATTATTTTCTAGTTTTATTCGGTTTACTAGTCTGATGAGGTTATGTAATTCTATGCACGGGTGCAACCTCTACCCACAGAAAGGTTTAGATTTATTTAAGAATCGGTATTTGCGTGATTCATTTTGATGGTTATGTATTTCATAACTTATGTATGTGTATCCTTGTTTTGCAGTTAACACAACTTTTCCTACTATTTATATAACGAAAATGCTAGAATTCCAATCTTGTATGGTGACAACTTTACTGAATGGAAGGAGAAAGTCCTTCTCACTTGAGGGTGTTTGGATCTGAATCTAGAACTTCGTGTGGAAGAACCATCTGAGCCCACAAAATCAAGTACGCCAGAGGCTAAGACTTTTTATGAGCGATGGGAGAAATCTAATCTCTTGAGCTTAATGCTCGTAAAGGTTCATATAAGTCAAAGCATTAGGGGTTCTATCCCCAACAGCGACAATGTCAAAGCTTACATGAAGACAATTGTTGAACAATTTGTAAGCCCTGATAAGGCGTTGGCCAACACCAGTATGAAGAGGCACTCAAGTATGACATTTGATAGAAGTCGTATAGTGCGTGAGCATACTATTATCACAACCCAAACTAAGGCCCTGTCCGTGAATGGCATCTTGAACCATGAAGGCCCAAGAGATCCCTTAGCATGCAATCAAAAGCATAACTTACATGACATAAAAGAGAGGAAGATAAACTGAAAATATGTTTGTCCCATAATCAAATGTAAAACTTCATAACATTAAACCATATAAAACCCGAATCCAATCTAGAACATTGTACGAAGCCTCTACTAATCTGAACATACTAGTTTGTCTGAAGACCGGAACAAGGCCCCCGGACGAACCATAAAATAACCGATAACTAAAACATGCGTAGGATGCCATTCGAAGTAAGAAAAGGTCACCAAATCTAAACTCTTGGAACAATCTACTGGTCTACAGGACCATAGGACTGGGCCTCAGAACCTGAAATATAGTGGGTTAATACACAAAGGTACTGGTACGTAGAACAATCCAAAAAAATTATATTTTTAACAACATAGGTGAGAGCATTTCATAAAAATATGTCAGCATAAAACATTTAAAAATACATGGGCATAATTTGATGAGCTTCAAAACATCTTCTTTAAATCATGAATCAACTCTTCATTTCTCTGGTGAGTTAGATGGTACACCTTACAATCTGTAATTCCATGGGCTATATGGAATTCGACCTTGACTCGACGGCCAATCCCCTAACCCAAGTTTGTCAAAGGCTGGAGTCTCTACATCTCTACTTCTTCACAAGGCCGTCGCCAGCATATAATCCCCTATTTCAGGGCAAAATCAAACTCGCGTCGGCAAATCACAATTTTGGACAATGAGTTATCTGAACTCGTCCCTTATTTGGGTAACCATCCAACTCTCTTAAGCCCCATTTTAGACTCTTAAAATCATGCTTTCTTCTTATAAATATTTCTCTCTTATTCTGTTTAGGGCACATCATAATAGGGTATCGTCATACCCAAACTTGCAAGTCCTTCATTTCATATCACAACATCTCTACTGCCCTTCTTATTTCAAAGAGTATTATTGACCACCCAAAAGATTTAAACTCACACGAGAGTTCATATTTCAAAAGAACTTGAAAACTTATGCCAAAACACTCTTTTTTCAATACTTTATCTACGATGGTCATCTCTTTCATCAATTTCATGCAATTACCCATTAGGAACATAAGCATTTATAAATCAAGGAAAACACCCTCTCATTTATTCATGAAATAGTATAATTTATACACGATAATAAAACTTCAAACTCAAGCTTTTAATAATTCGTATAATCAACCCACAACATGTAAAAACAATGGGTTTAATAATAAGAGAGGTAGTTACATAAGACATGCTCTCATTTAACTTCTCAAACTTAAATCACATGAACACTTGAAAGTGTTTCAAATTTAGGGTACAACACCACAATTTCTATAAGACTTCATCATAAAACAGGATTTTCAATGCATGTTCATCAATACTTTGAAAACCCATTTTGTATGCATAATTATTTACTCTTTATAGCTTTTTTAAAATAGTAAATCTACGCCCATGAGGTTTAGGATAGTCCCATGTACCTTGAATTAACGAAAACATTGAGGAATTTGATCTTTGATGCTTAATCTCTTCTACCCTAGTTAGTTTTCCCTTGTCTTTCTTAAGGATGATGAATTAGGGATTTGGTTAGATATAAATGGTTAATAGTGACCTTAATTTCATCTATATATGTTTAGGGATGGTTATGGAAAGTGAAAGGACTTTATTTCCCTTAAAATAACACAAAACGGAGCAGTTTTGGCATGTGCAATGACCCAGGCGATGCCTAGCAAATCGCCTAAGACAAGGTGGGTGTCGTATGGAAAATATCCTATCCCTTAAGTAGCATCACATGGCAAATCATACACCCTTTCCAGTGGCCCTCTGCGATTTGTAAGGCAACACACGACCCTTTGCATGGCCATAAATTTTCACTCGAGTATTGGATTAAGGCAAAATTGGTGTTATTGGAAAGCTAATTCAATTATTTACAAGTTAGTGCATCTTAAGACACAAAATTATACATATATAAAAATTTATACATATTCAAAGTAGAACCTTGTAGAATCGAATAACAAACTTTGGACGAATCAAAATCTCTTAGCTCAACTTTGTTCTAAGTGATTCTTATGAACATTTTTCACCTCGAAAGCACTTTACATACTAGAAAAACATCATTACATATGAATTAAAAATTAAATCATGGGATTATAATTTACACACATAAGAACGACGCTTCAAAGTCTAGCCCAAAAGTGTAGGGTGTTACATTATCTCTCCTTTAGGATCATTCATTCCAGAATGATGGGTAGGAACTTGTTGAAGCTCTAGAAGTATGGAATAAAGAAATTAACCTCATATTGAACATTTATCCTCAACCAAATATGTAAAAGCATCAAAAGAGCTTTATGATAACCCCTAGTGAAACGTGTAAGCACGAAGTGTGAGATAATAAGAATTGACATAGAGATGACCTTGTACATGAGTTCTAGGGATTTTAATCATCACTACATAAGGCATGAGTTTATTTGATGATCATAGGTATTGATTTACATTAATACTCGACATCAAATAAAGTTTCACGTGAGATAGGGATAGAAGCATTCTCCACCTTACAAGATACAACAAATATACCTTAAACTTAGAAACACTACTCATATATTCCCCCAAAAATAAAGAATATACTTCATTATTTCCAATTTGTAGATCCCCCATCACACATCTAACCACAAGAGTTTGAGTCCCGCTGCATAACACTTCTATGTCGAAGCCTAATATAATGCCCAAAATCTGGTACCTAGAACACCACACAGGGCTCTTAACCCCGAAGGACCATAAGCTAACTCATGACTGATATCTATAACTGAGCACTGCATAACATACTGTATAAATGTAGAATAAAAGGCTAAAAAGCCATAAGGTTCAAATATTTATTAAAACATAACATCTGGAGATACGGTATATCAATACCAAAACAACTAAAATAACTGTGTGAACATGCAAGTCTGAAAGCCTCTAAACTATCTGAATAAAGAGTTGATGGGACATGTCCCCAACTAACTCCAACTACTGAAATAAACTAAGTGCTGAAAGAATGAAATAGTCAACTAATAACATCCTCGAATGATGAGGACTCACTGCTAGTCTGTCTGCTGAATGGCTAATCTACTGAGGATGCTCTGGAGCTCGTGCTTCTGAACCTATGGTATAAAACACCATAGCACAAAAGAAAAGTATGCGTCAGTATGTGAGAATGTACTGGTACGCAAGTAAGGTAAGCTGAATGCAAAGGTACATATGCATGAACTATAACTGACTGATATGAACATGAACATGACTACGTGAAGATACATGCATGATTATGTGAACTGTAACTGAAGTCATGATAATACTGAATCTGAATACTGATAACATGAGTTTCATATTAACTGAGTGACTATGTTTGACAGTCTTGATTCTAATGGAACTAGCTGAGTCCCGTACTAAACTGGATGACTATATCTGAAAGTCCTGAATCTGAAGAACTATCTGAGTTTTTTTACTGATACTAAAACTGTGACTGTGACTGTGGGAGATAGTCATCTAACTGACATGTCCCTAATAAGCTATTATAGCTAACTTGGGGTCTAATTTGTAACCCCAAATGGAAGGGTGTCAATACCGTACCACTAGTAAGGATAAGCTATGAGTGACCCTCACCTGAAAGTATCCCCAAAAGAGAACGGTGGGACCCTAATCTGGTAGTGTTGATCCAACTCATCAACCCTCAACTAACAATGTTGATATATCAACCTATGCTGGATACATAGTTTTGGAATGCAAGGATTGCTTCTAAGGGTCACACTCTCTACTGTCAGTGTGTGCCTTTGTCCTTGGGTTTGCTCGGTACTGAATCCTACTCCCAACTGAGGAGACGCTGAACTGATTATACTAAGATGAACTGGATTGCGTTCATTGAGTTCCTTGGACTGATGGAATGTTATTGAATCCTGTTAATTGATCGAGTTCATGAGATTACTGAGTTTTCCTGAGTCATATAACTGACTGAATTCTACTGATCATGGTGTGACTGAGGTTATCATGAAACTGATACTGGCTCTAGACACACAACTAAATTGTGGGGTATAAATACCCCCAGGACTCGATAGCATAAAAGTAATTCATGGCACACGTTTGAAAGTATAATAATGGCCACACATATATCCATAATTCATTGACTAAGACATTTCATCAAACATTTGACATGCATTAACTTGTACATGAATGGGGATTTCATACTATCATACTATAATGGCACTTTTTTCCTTCACATAGGCATTTATCAAACATATGGGGAGCATACTTTGGTTATACCATCATTAATGGATCTAATTATCATGGTTGCATAAATAAATTTGCAATTTAAAGGGTTTATCATTAATATTAGAGAGAAGTAATAATTACCCCCTGAACTTATCAACTTCTATGCATGGTACACCTGAACTTTTAACCATCTTAAATAACCCCCAAACTTACTTTTTAACAACTTCGACTGACTCTTCTTTGGCCAAAGGCCACAATATTGAATACTCGCACTTCCACCGTGGTAATTTAATTGCGTGTCTTTCCACATGGATAAATAATGTCCACATGAGACCATCAGTTGAATAAAAAAGAAAGAGAAAGAGAAATTAAAACATTTCACATTTCACCCCCTCTATTCTCTCTCTAAACTCCTCCATCTCTCACTAACCAAATCATTCGGTTCTTTTAATCTCCCTTATAATAGTTAATGAATGATTTCATATTGAGTTATTGTTAAAGATTTCATTGATGTTGGTGAATCTGTTATGAGTTCTCTCAAAGGTGGTGGTGAAGATTTCGTTGAAGTTGTTGGTGAAGCTATAGTGACTTAGTCAGTGTTTTGCTATTTTGTTGAAGATTTTGAGTTTTTCACTAGTCAAAAGTAGAGTAATATTGATATTTTGTTTTGGCAGGTAAGTTTTACCTTAAAAAACTTGATTTTTCATTTTTTTTATTATGTTGAAACTGAAGTTGTTTTCTTTTTATTACTGTTCTGATTTTGAATAGAAATCATATTATTGATTGTTAGCTGTTGTATTATTGATTAAATTGTCATGAAATTATGAAAAATTTTGCATGCATGATATTAGGGTTTTTCGTAATTAGTTTAAAAATTAGGGTTTTTTTTGTAAAACCAATCTTTTATTGTAATTTGTGTGTTTTTTTTGTTACTGTTGGGTTGTATTGTTCAATTTTAATTTTTTTTTTATAATTTTACTTGTGTATTCTTTGGTGTTTTCTTGAAATTAGACATGTACATTGTCTTATATTGTTAAATTGTTGTGAAATTATGAGAAATTTTGCTTGCATGATATTAGAACTTTTTGTAATTAGATAAAAAATTAGGCTTTTTTGTAAAATTAATTTTTTATTGTAATTTGTGTGCTGTTTTGTTACTGTTGGATTGTATTGGTTGATTTTGAATTTTTTTTGTAAATTTACTTATTGTGGTTATAGGTTTACATATGGCTACTAAGTTATTGAACTTAAGATTTAAAATTGGTGGTGTTTTGATAAGTGAGGTTGGACCAATCTACATTGGTGGTAGGACTGAATATGTATGTAATGTGGATGATTATCACCTGTCAATTACTGAAATTGCTAACTATGCAAAGTCATTTGGTGTTACAAAGTTGGGGAAGACTTATGTTGGGTCATCTTTGGGGGTTGATTTGGTAGAAATGAAAAAGATGGGGACATTTATGACATTGTATTATTTCTTAAAGGTGGGGACACAATAGATATATATGTGTGTGAGGACTTAATTGTAGAGTATGTGGGTCAATCTGAAGGACAATTAAGTCAAATTACAAGTGCTGGTGAGTCTTTTAATGCACCTCTAGCTGCTAGAAAAGAAGATGAGGTATGTTTTATTCTATGTGGAAATACCAATGAAAAAAATCTAACTGTAAGGTTGGCTTCTTCTTCTTATGCTGCTGTTCAAAATAATTGTGACACCAGTTTGTAAGTGTTGTTAAGATTTTTGACACGCCGTCAGGATTGCCGTCTGAAGAGTCATAAGATAACAATTCACTGGAATATTTGACGATATCTCGCATACGTCGTCAGGTGTCTGATGCGCCGTCAAAAGCATCATCGTCTAATCCTAAGAGAAAATTGAAACTTTAATTTTGTTTCCTTATTTAGGGTTGACTATTTAAAGACTTGTTTTAGGGTTTTTAAGGAGGATTGGTCATTATCTATGAGACATTAACTCTAAGAAGAGAGGGACGTACATTGCTCTCTTTCATCAATTATTCTTCTTGTTTCTTATCAACTATTTTTGGTATTCCACATTGTGATTAAATTGAAGGATCTACTTTTTGTTTTTCATCCATTCGTAAGTTGATCCATATCGTCATGAATTCAACTTGTTATTTCGTTTATCAAATCATGAGCGGCTAATTTCATTAGCCGGAGTTATGGGATCCATGGATTAGGGTCTGATATGATGCTAGGTTTTTAACGGATTCAAAGAGTAGTAGAACATCTTGAAATTCTGTTGTTTTAACTGAAATCTAGTAGTTGCAAACATTAGATTATGCCTTAGGTTTTATTTGCTTCTAAAGAGAAATAGACTAGAGGTCGTGAATTATCAATAGGGACTCGGAAGATACCAATCTTCTGTTTAATGATTAATGCCGTAACTGGATTAATCTATCTGAGATAACATTTTATTAGAAATAGATAAGTTATCTAAGTTTGAGAGAATTAGATAATAAATTTTCTGGTGAGGTCGAGATATAAGTCAGAAAGTATCATAGTCAAGGATAGCCTTTTGTTCTATGTACTTCAAGAATCCCAATCAGTACCTAGTATCTGTCAACTCCCAAAAGCCATGGTGAACATAACTCTGGTTTCCCATTTATCTTAATTACAAACACTGAAGGATGGAAAGTGACATTTGACTTTCTGTGAAACTTAAACCCCCATCTTTCAAAAATAGTAAACAATTAGTGAAGCATTTCATAAACAAATCGAAGTTTGCACCCTATTCCCTGTGGGATTCGACCCCAACCTAGTTGGGTTTTATATTGACAATGATCACTTACGCCCATTCAAGAGTGTAATTTGAGCGTTATAAAAAATGGCATCGTTGCTGGGGAATATGGTTGTAGACTAAAAGTTTGTGTGTGAAAATTTGCTGATAGTTGAGTTTTCTAGAGTTAAATTCAGTTGTTGTTTTCGTTTATTTGTAGGATCTCTATTGGTTATGCCGAGCACTACTTGATTTGGAGCCCCACCACATGAACAGAATGGCAGAATAACCACTGCGGTATAAGGCTGATGATGATGATGATGTGGATGGAGTAGGTGCAATGGGTGCGATCATTCCCCCTCCATTAGAACCTAGAGCAAAATTCAATATTACAAGAATGATGATCTAACTCTTAAATCTGAAGGGTTTGTTTGGAGGCCTTCCTAGGGATGACCCCAACCTGCATCTGGTGAATTTTGTCACCATTTGCAAATCCTTTGATAACCCGGGGGTGAGCCAGAGCGCGATCCGGTTGAGGCTATTCCTATTGTGTCTGTATGGAGAGGCAACATTGTGGCTAAATGAGTTGATGCCTGGATCTATAACCAACTCGAGGCAGTTAAGAGGATATTTCCTAGAAAGGTTCTTTCCTTCATCCAGGAGGGTACAGTTGAGGGATTAGATCAACAATTTTAGACAACTCCTGAATGAAGGGTTACACGAAACTTGGGAAAGGTTCAAGAAGAAGCTGACACAGTGTCCGAACCATAACATAACAGACATACATTTGATGGAGATTTTATACAGAGCCTTTAACTCTATGACAAAGCCAATGGTAGATAACGCTGCTGGTGTGTCATTTGCTGCTATGTCATTTCAAGATGTTGCTGATATGCTGAATAAGATGACCAAACTAAGTAGGTGTTGGTACACCAGCGAGGCTGTGGTGGTAAGTCTAACTATTCCTATTAGAATGAATGATGAATAGAGCAGAAGAGATAAGGAGAAGGATCAAGACATAGCCCATCTAAAGTCTAAAATGGACCTTCTCACCAAGCACTTATTGTCAGGAAGGACAAAAAAGGTAAAGGCTGCAATGATTCAGGACCGTGTTGATATGAAACCTGAAGAAGAAGTCAACTATGTTGCTAATCAGGGGGGTTTCCGAGGCATTATCCAAGGGAATCAAGGTCGGAATGGGTATGATAATCCTAATCATAGAGACAGGGAGCAAGAAAATTGGAGAAGCAGCAATGGCAGAAAGGAGTTGTATGTTCGTACTGGAAATCAATAAGCTACTGCAATTAGCTTGGGAAAGTGGTCTATGTAGGATATGATAAAAGAACTGCTAAAAAGATTAGAGGCTACCAACGCAGAAGTGACTAGTATGAGGAGTGAATTTTCCACTGTGATTCAGCTGGTCAAGTCACATTCAATTTTGATCTAGCAGTTAGAGCATTAGATAAATCAACTTTCATCAACACTAAACTAGGGAAGAAATGGTACTTTACTTACTCAAAAGGTTCAGGATCAGAAGACAAATGATTCATGTCAGGTGATTGTCACTAGGAGTGGTAAGATGTTATCTGGCCCTTCTGTGGGCAAATCTGTGAATACTGAGAAAGTTACAGAGGAACTGACAGAACAACACCCAGAGTAGTCTGAGAAACTGAATAGTTCTATTGATATGTCGGACAAGTAGAAAGAAGAGGAAGTGGTATTGAAACCCATCCCAAGGCCACCACCTTTCTTTCCTCAATGGCTGAGAAAAAAGGCAGATGATGCAAAATTCATTAAGTTCCTAGAAATACTCAAGCAATTGACTATAAATATGCCTTTGATCGAAGCACTTGAGCAAATGCCAGGATATGCAAAATTCATGAAAGACCTTGTTACCAAGAAACAAACAGTGAGTTGCGAACTAGAAGCAGATCTCCACCTTTGCAGTGCTATTTCCACAAGGACCTTGACGCAGAAAAAGTCAGACCCAGGTGCAGTCACTATTCCCTGCACAATTGGAACCGTGGAATTCACTAAATCACTATATGATCTGGGGGCTAGTGTTAACTAGATGCCGTTGACTAATTATAAAAAGTTGGGCTTGGGGAATCCCACACCTACCAACATAAGGCTAGTGATGGCCGACAGATCAGTAAAGCGAGCTGTTGACATTCTGTATGATGTGTTGGTAAAGGTCTTAAATTTCATCTTCCCTGCAGACTTCATCATTCTAGACTGCGAGGTGGACTTCGGGGTGCCCATAATCTTGGGTTGACCTTTCCTCACAATCGAAAGTGTGTTGATCAATTTGAGAGTGAATAAACTCTTATTCAGGGTAAACGATGAAGAGGTACAGTTTGATGTAGGAAAATCAATGAAGAAGCATGAGGAAATGAGTGTGTTCTCAGTGGTTAATATGTATTTTGAGGACGAACAGGATGTGGTCAGAATTAAACAGCTGGTTATTGAGCACTTAGACGCGGTTGTGATGAACTATGATAGCAAAGGCATTGAGAAGTATGAAGAGACAGTTTGTGCCCTGACTGGCCTGGGCTCATATTCTTATGCTCCTAAAAATATCGACCTCGATCTGGCAAATAGACCAACACCACCAGCCAATCCATCTATTAAAGAACCTCCGGTGTTAGAATTGAAGGAGCTTCCTGGTCACTTACGGTATGTGTTTCTGGGGAAAGGACGTACACTACCTGTTATTATTGAAGCTGATTTGGAAGAACAATAGGTAAATGCACTTATTTCAGTACTTCAGAGGCACAAGAGAGCAATTGGATGGACCATCATAGATATTATTGGCATTCCCCCTAGCATCTGTATGCATAAAATCCAACTAGAAGAAGATTGTACTCCTACCATTGAGCATCAGTGCCATCTGAATCCACCAATGCAGGAGGTGGTTAAAAAGGAGATTATTAAGTAGTTGGATACAGGAGTAGTTTACCCTATTTCTGACAGTAAATGGGTAAGTCCAATTCAATGCGTGCCCAAGAAAGGGGGTATGATAGTGGTTGCTAATGAAAAGAACAAGCTGATTCCACTCAAACCAGTAACCGGGTGGAGGGTCTGCATGGATTACCGCAAGATTAACTCTTGGACTCTAAAGGACCAGTTCCCCATGCCCCTTATGGACCAAATGCTTGATCGATTGGCTGGTAGAGAGTGGTATTACTTTATGGATGGTTATTCTGGATATAACCAAATCTGCATTGGTCTAGAAGATCAAGAGAAAATGACATTTACATGCCCATATGACACATTTGCATTAAAGAGGATGCCGTTTGGGCTATGCAATGCACCAGCTACTTTTCAATGGTGCATGATGTCTATCTTCTCTGACATGGTGGAAGACACCACAGAGGTATTCATGGATGATTTCTCTATGGTAGGTGATTCATTCAAAATATGTTTAGAAAATCTGAATGTCGCCTTGCAAAGATGTGTTAAATTTAATCTAGTGCTCAATTGGGAAAAATATCATTTTATGGTAAAGGAGGGTATCGTGTTGGGCTATAAAATTTCCAAAAAGGGATTGAAGTTGATCGAGCAAAGGTAGAAGTTATCGAGAAATTACCACCTTCCATTTCAGTAAAGGGAGTGCATAGTTTTCTTGGTCATGCAGGGTTCTATCAGAGATTCATAAAAGACTTCTCCAAAGTTGCAAATCCATTTGCAAGCTATTGGAGAAGGAAGTGAAATTCCTATTCAATGACGAATGCTTGAAGGCATTTAAGTGCCTTAAAAAGAAGCTGATTGAGGCCTCTATTGTTATTGCACCTGACTGGGCAAAACCATTTGAAATAATGTGTGATGCAAGTGGTGTCACGCTGGGAACTGTATTGGGACAAAATAGGGATAAATTGTTTCACCTAATATATTATGCCAACAAAGAACTGAATGGAGCACAAAGGAATTACACAGTAACTAAAAAGAAGCTGCTAGCTGTGGTGTATGCTTTTGAGAAATTCAGATCTTATCTACTTGGGACTAAAGTGGTAGTCCATACTGACCATGCAGCATTACAGTATTTAATGACCAAGAAGGATGCTAAATAAAGGCTTATTATATGGGTATTGCTACTGCAAGAGTTTGATTTCGAAGTCAAAGATAGGAAAGGTTGTGAAAATTAGGTTGAAGATCATTTATATAGAATGGAAAGTGAACAGGAAGCTAATGATGAAATAAAGATAAATGTTGCATTTCCTGGTGCGGAGATCCTGGCAAATGCTATGGAATCACTGCCCTGGTACACGGATTATGCAAACTACGTTGTGAGTGAGATCATCCTAAAAAATCTTTCATTCCACCAAAGGAAGAAGTTCTTGCATGATGTAACACATTACTTCTGGGATGATCCTTATATTTTTCAGTGATGTGCAGACAGTATCATATGGAGATGTGTGCCTGAAGTAAATGTACTGTGTATATTGGAAGAATGTCATGCTTCCCCAGTTGGGGGTCACCATGCAGGTGACCAAACGGCCAATAAGGTATTGCAGAGTGGCTATTATTGTCCAACATTATTTAAAGATGCCCACGAGTTTGTGCAGAAATATAACCAATGTCAGAGGCAGGGGTCAATATCTAAAAGGTATGAAATGCCCTTGACTAAGATACTTGAAGTGGAATTATTTGATGTCTGGGGCATTGACTTCATGGGGCCGTTCGTAAATTCTTATGGAATGAAGTATATTTTGGTTACTGTTGACTATGGTTCTAAATGGGTCAAAGCTATTGCTCTGGCTGACAATGAGGGAAAGAGAGTTGTTTCTTTTCTCAAGCAGAATATCTTCTCTCACTTTAGAGTACCATGCATTATCACAAGCAATGGAGGATCTCATTTTTGCAACAAATTATTTCGAGCAGCTCTGGCAAAATATGGAGTGAAACAACACAGAGTGGCTACTCCATATCACCAGCAAACCAGTGGGCAAGTAGAGGTGTCGAATCGTGAAGTTAAGGCCATCCTAGTCAAGACGGTGAATGCTAGCCAAAAAGACTGGTCCCAAAAACTTGATGATGCTTTGTGGGCATACCGAATTGCTTTCAAGACACCTATTGGCATGTTATCATTTTATCTGGTCTATAGAAAAGCATTCCATTTGCTAATAGAGATAGAACACAAGACTTTATGGGCGCTCAAGAGGTTAAATTTGAATTAGAAGGAAACAATAGAGATGAGACTAGGGTAACTAAATGAGATGGATGAATTCCGTCTCAGGGTGTATGAATGAGTAGATTTGTATAAAGAAAAGATGAAAAGGTACCATGACTGGAAAATAGAGAAATGAGAGTTTAAAAAAAAGGACTTGGTGCTTCTGTTTAATTCCAGACTCAAATTGTTTCTAGGGAAGCTGAAATATAAGTGGTCGGGTCCTTTTAAGGTAAATCAAGTCCCCTTATCTGGGGTAGTGGAGCTCAAAAATGAAGATGGCAGTACATTCAAGGTGAAAGGTCAACAGGTAAAGCTTTTCATTGGCCCAAAAGAATTAGTAAAAAGCACCACCATTATCTGTCTCGATTAAGTCTGAGGTAATCAAGACACTTGAGTCGTGACGTGACATTAAATGAAGCGTTGCATGAGAGCCAACCCATGATCCCTGAGAATGAGTCAGTCCAGGTATACTCTAACTCTTAATCTAGTTTCAAAAAAAGGGCACAAAAGGCAGTGACATTGTGCTAAATAGTTAACCATCCTTCCAATGTCCTGCTCGATAAACTGTATGGATTACATTTACTTATGACCATTGTGAATCTTGTTGTGGCATTAATCATAGCTGCTTGACGAGCATTACTGAACAATAACATGAACTATATAAGTGGTGATATGTGATATATTTGTGTGCCAGGTATGTGTGAGCTATTACTTATTTCCCTTTGTATGCTAAAGCCAGAACTTCCCTAGTTAGTCTTTCCATGATCTCGGTATAGGATCTAGGAAAGGATCATAGGCCATCGTTGATTAGCTCACTTTTAGCCTAAATATCTTTACCTATATGCATAACACCAGTTTGATCCCTGCTTAGAGCCTAGTTTGACCATTTCTTTTGTGTGGCATCTTTTACCTTATCATTTATGTCATACTAAACATATTTACCCCTGGGCTTCCTTGGACACTGAGCACCTTATTTTAGGCAAACAACCTAAGTTGAGGGTAGCTATCTTAGAGGTGCATGGTGTAAGATGAGGAGTACGAATAAGGATGGGATAAAAGAGAATGAACTAAAGCTGGGTGCTAACAATGCTAATAACACACACAAAAAAGGAGAAAAATAGTGGAGATGCGGGGTAGCACCCAACTTGAATATAGATAATCAAGAGAAGAGGAGAAAAAAATGAGGATAATTAGTAAGTCCAAGAAAGAAGTATAGTGTCAAGGAGGCATAGTTACTCTAAATAACCTTGAATGTCATACCAGCCCCAGACCATATTACAAGCCTAAAAAAAGTCCTATAGTGATCCTGACTGGCCTATCTGAGGTCTGGTAATGAAAATTAGGGAAAGCCTATGGTACGTGGCATACATTGACTGGAACTTTCTTGTGAGAGTGAGAGTTTTGTGATAACCCCCATTTCATATAGTTGGACTTCTCGTATGAAGAGAGGGGGGTTTCTTTGTTGTGAGGGCACACTGGTATCGTCACTAGCTACTCGCTTGTTTAGAAAATGTGGTATTGATATGTGAATGGTTATTGTGGCCAAGATTTATGCTGCAGCTTGATTCCTTTGTGTTGCAGTGTTGTTTCAATGATATGCGTATCGATTTGGCATTAAAAGAGTAGCTTTGTGTTGAGCTATGCATGCTGTAAGTGTTTTTGTAGTTAGATTAAGTTGCTTGAGGATAAGTAATTGCTTTAAGTTAAGGGTGTTGATGTGTGCACAATTGCGAACACATCTAAGGACTTTAACCTAGAATAAATGTGAAGTCTTAAGCAACTTTTGTTGTGTTTGATCATTTTTTGCGTGTTAATGCAGATACAAGTGATCGGGGAGAAAACCAAAGGAAAGAAGAATAAAACCGCTAAAATCTGGTGTAAATAAGTTGAAATGTTTCTAACAATCATCCTGAAGCGCCATCATACATGGGACAGGATATCAAAATTACTATCAAGCTTTGAAAGAACCTGAGAAGTTGAGATGAACTGTGATTGTGATTCGGAGGGGCCATCAAATATGTGACATCTCATCAAAATCGCTGTCAACCTGAGCCAGAATATGTTGTTTACCAGTGAAGTTGGCCGTCAATATTTTTGACACGCTGTCAGGATTACCGTCTGAAGAGTCAGAAGATAACAAGTCACTGGAATCTTTGACGATATCTCGCACACGTCGTCAGGTGTCTGATACGCCATCAAAAGCATCGTCGTCTAATCCTAAAAGAAAATTGAAATTTTAATTTTGTTTCCTTATTTAGTGTTGACTATTTAAAGACTTGTTTTAGGGTTTATAAGAAGGATTGGTCATTATCTATGAGACATTAACTCTAAGAAGAGAGGGACGTACATTTCTCTCTTTCATCAATTATTCTTCTTGTTTCTTATCAACTATTTTTGGTCTTCCACATTGTGATTAAATTGAAGGATCTACTTTTTGTTTTTCATCCATTCGTAAGTTGATCCTTATCATCATGAATTCAACTTGTTATTTCATTCATCAAATCATGAGCGGATAATTCCATTAGCTGGAGTTATAGGATCCATGGATTAGGGTTTGATATGATGCTAGGTGTTTAACGGATTCAAAGAGTAGTAGAACATCTTGAAATTCTGTTGTTTTAACTGAAATCTAGTGGTTGCAAACTTTAGATTATGCCTTAGGTTTTATTTGCTTCTAACAGAGAAATAGACTAGAGGTCGTGAATTATCAACAGGGACTCGGAAGAAACCAACCTTCTGTTTAATGATTAATGCCATAACTGGATTAATCTACCTGAGATAACATTCTATTGGAAATAGATAAGCTATCTAAGTTTGAGAGAATTAGATAATAAATTGTCTGTTGAGGTCAAGATATAAGTCAGAAAGTATCATAGTCAAGGATAGTCTGCTGTTCTACGTACTTCAAGAATTCCAATCAGTACCTAGTATCTGTCAACTCCAATAGCCATGGTGAACATAACTCTGGTTTCCCATTTATCTTGATTACAAACACTGAAGTATGGAAAGTGACATTTGACTTTCTGTGAAACTTAAACCCCCATCTTTCAAAAATAGTAAACTATCAGTGAAGCATTTCATAAACAAATCAAAGTTCACACCCTATTCCCTATGGGATTCGACCCCAACCTAGTTGGATTTTATATTAACAATGATCGCTTACACCCATTCAAGAGTGTAATTTGAGCGTTATCAGTCTGGTATAATTAGGTGTTTAAAAGGTGGAAAAGAACCAAACACCCTTATAAAAATGTCTTTAAATTTCTGAACGAGATCTATAATGGCTTGGAATATGGTCCGTCAATGGATCGATGGCCCATCGACCTTCCTGTTGTACTAGGCCAAAATGTGATCTTTCTGCCTTGGTTGGGATAATTTAGGTGATGGTCCGTCGCTAGCTCGATGGTCTGTCGGCCTTTCCATCATTCCTGGATAGAAGGTCGACTCACTGTCTCCACTGGGATGGTTTAGGCGATGTCCTGTCACTAGATCGATGGCCCATTGCTAGATTGACGGTCCATCGGCCCTTTCCATCACATTTGGGTGGCTCAGGCTTCTTTCTGTATTTTGGTCATAACCTTCTACCCTAATACCAGATTTAGGTGAATTTGGTTTCGATGGAAAGCTTATTAAATTTCCCACACAACAAAAAGTCAAAATATTGAAAATCCCACATGTATAAAAGTGGATTAATCCTTTAAAGTGAGTCTTTAACATTTTTGGGACTATTTTTAAGTTAGGTAAAAGTATGAGGTATTAAAATATCTCTCCCTTGGGAACATTCGTCATCGAACGATACTAATTTAGATGGGAGAAATGATAAGCTAAAGTACACACTGAACATCAACAATTGAAACATGACTACATGACTGACATTAATGAGATTCATGCAGATCATGCATATCTGATGCAGGTTTTATGACTGAGCTGATACATGAATGTATGACTGAGTATAATGATAAGCTTATCACGCATATCTGGTGTGTGAATACATAACTAAACTGACTCATGAACATGCGACTAAATATATAATAGTTAAAACACCAAGTTTGAAATGAAAACTGAGCATAGTTTGTAACTGAAATTTACACCATAAGATAAATGAACTTAAGGAAAGCTATTACCTTGGGATGGGTATGAATTAGCAGAGAAGAGGTAAGGATACTTGGTTCGCATATCTTCTTCTTTTTCCTAAGTATCTGCCTCAATGGACTGATTCCGCCAAAGAACTTTGACTCGAGAAACTTCTTTGTTCCTCAGCTCTGAATCTGATAGTCAAGGATTTTGACTGGGATTTCCTCATAAGGGAGACTGTTCTGAATGTCTACACCCTCAATAGGGGCTACGACTGCTGGGTCACCTATGCACTACTTAAGCAAGGAGACATGAAAGACTAGATGCACTGAAGCAAGATCTGAAGGCAATTAGAGCTCATAAGCTACTTTGTTGAAGTGCTTGAGAATTTTGAAGAGATTGACATATCGAGAACTGAGCTTTCACTTCTTGCCGAACCTCTTCAATCCCTTCATGAGAGAGATTTTTAGGTACACATAATCACCAATCTTGAACTTGAGATCCTTTCTGCACAAATCTATGTATGGTTTCTGTCGTCTTTGATCCATCTTGAGCCTCTCTCTGATTAACTAAAATTTATCTAAGGTATTGAAGACTAAGTCAGGCCCTGCTACTATGGCCTCGCTGACTTCGAACCAACTAATTAGAGATCTGCATCTCCTTCCATAAAGAGCTTCATAGAGCCATCTGAATACTGGAATGATAGCCGTTGTTGTATACAAACTCAATCAAAGGCAAGTGGTCATCCCAACTACCCTTAAAATCAATTGCACACACCCTTAGCATATCTTCCAAGGTCTGAATAGTCCTTTTTACTTGACCATCTGTTTGAGGGTGAAAGGTTGTACTAAGATAAAATCGGGTACCAAGACTATTTTGGAATGCTTTCCAAAAATGAGAGGTGAACTGGGTACCTCTATATGAGATAATAGATAATGGAACACCGTGCAATCTGACCAACTCCTTGATATAGAGTTTTGCGTAATCCTTGACTGAATAAGAGGTATGGATCGGAAGGAAATAAGTTATTTTGGTCATCTTGTCTACAATGACCCCGACTAAATTATGCTGATAACGAGTATGAGGAAAACCTGTCACAAAGTCCATGTTCACTTCTTCCCACTTCTAAGTAGGAATATTGAACTCCTGCATAGACCCACTAGGCTTCTGATGCTCAACCTTAACCTGCTGAAAGGTAGAGCACTTAGACACAAACTCTGTAATATCTCTTTTATTCCACTCCACCAAAAGATTTTCCATAAATCATGGTACATATTAGTGGCCCCTAAATGAATCGAGTAACGCACACCATGAGCTTTTGGAAGAATTCGCTGCCTCAAGTCATCTACACCTGGCATACATAGATGACCCTGACAATGCAATACACCATCTCCCTCTTGGGAGAAAACTTCAACCTTCTGATCCTTGACTGACTCTTTCAACTTGACTAGACTGGGATCTCTATCTTATTTTACCTTAACTTTGAAAAATAGAGATGATTCGGATCTACTCTGAACCCATATATTACCCTCGGTTGAATCAACTAAGTGGACACCTATTCTGGAAAGATAATGAACTTCCTGAGCTAGCTTCTTCTTACTATCTTCAACATGAGCAATACTATCCATAGACAGTCTACTGAGAGCGTCGGCCACTACATTGGCCTTGCCAAGATGATAAAGGACACTCATACCATAATTTTTTAGGAGCTTTAACCACCTTCTCTGATGAAGATTAAGATCTGTCTTAGAGAATACGTACTGAAGGCTTTTATGATCTGTGAACATATCCACATGAACACCGTACAAGTAATTCCTCCAAATCTTTAAGGCAAAAACTATGACTGCTAACTCAAGGTCATGAGTAGGATAATTTTTCTCATAGGGCTTAATTTATCTGGAGGTGTAGGTTATGACCTTACTATGTTGCATGAGGACACTACCCAAACCCACTCTAGATACATCACAATACACCATGAACACATTGGAACCATCTGGAAGAGCTAAAATTGGGGCTGGGTGAGTCGAGTCTTCAACTCCTGAAAACTCTTCTCGTAAGGATCAGATGACTGAAACTTGACTTTCTTTTGAGTCAATCTGGACATAGGGAATGTAATAGAAGAAAATGCCTCAACAAATCATCTGTAATAGCCATCCAACCCTAAGAAACTCATGATATCTGATGGAGAGATAGGGCGACACTAGTTTCTTACTGCTTCAGTCTTTTGAGGATTAACTCTAATGCCATCACCGAAAATGATATGATTAAGAAATGATACTGACCTTATAAAAAATTTGCACTTACTGAATTTGGCTAACAATTTATGACTTATGAGAGTCTGTAATACTATTTTGAGATTGTCTACATGGTCATGCTCACTGTGGGAATAGACAAGAATATCATCTATAAAGACTGACAAACATGGCCAAGTACTGCTTGAACACACGGTTCATCAAGTCCATGAAAGCTATTGGGGCATTGGTAAGACCAAAGGACATGACTAAGAATTTGAAGTGACCATACTGAGTTCGAAAAGATATTTTTGGAATTTATGTCACATCCTCAAACTCTGAGCTGATGATGGCCTGATCTGAGGTCTATTTTAGAGAAATAGCTAGCACCCTAAAGTTGGTCAAATAAATCATCCATTCTGGGAAGTGGATTCTTATTCTTGACCATGAATTTATTGAGCTGATAGTAATCAATACATATTCTGAGAGAACCGTCTTTCTTTCGCATGAATAAGACTGGTGCACCCCATGAGGACACACTGATGTAACATCCTGTATTTTTCTTGTACTTTTTCTAATTATATGGAACTTAGTATATTCTTTTGATATATATAACGTATGAGAATTGTTATCTAAGTATTAATAGTATAGATAAAATTATACATGCTGCTCATACAGTTTAATGTGAAACAGCTAAGTTAATGTTAAGATAACTATTTAAACTTGGAATCGTAAGCTAGTATTTGAATCTAAAGTTTAAAGTGACCAAGTGTGTATAAGTTGAAGGTTAGATTAAAGGGATTAGGAGCTGAAAATGGAGCAAAATATTGAGGTGCTTGCTTGACTTATTTAAGCTAGTAGGTGAGTCACCTACTTAAGTTGTTTGGACCAAATTAATGGACCCATAGCTATAGATCAGATTTGGGTCTATGCTAATATACTCATTTGGGACAAATTGAACAAAAGAGAAAGAAAATGGATAAGTGGCCCAACACACCATCTACCAAAGGCCCAAAATAAGAATTTAAGTAAGTAGGTGCATCACCTACTTTGAAATATTCGTTCAGCTTGAACCCTTAAGTAGGTGCATCACCTAGTTGGACCAATTTGACCAATTTTATGGTCCAAAATTCAGCTAAGGAGGTGGACAAGATAGGGACTTTAAAAGGCCTAGTTCCTGGTCATTTTACTTCACTTTTAAGTCACAAAAAGGAGTATATTTCAACAAATCTCTCTACTCTCTCTAAAACAACAAGAACATCAGCCCTATTTTTCCTTCTAGGGTTCTTGAAGAAACCCTCACCTTTGCAACCCAAGGTAAGTTAAAAACACTTAAGGTTTTGTTTAATTATCTCATAGAAGATTAGGAAAACAAGTTTTAAGTGTTTGACTATAAGTATATGGATGATTATAGAACAAGCTGTTTGTTCTCGTTTCCTTGTTATTAGGGAACTTTTTTTCTTCTTTTTTGGTTTAAGTGTGAAGGAAAGTTCAAGATCTTGAAGAGTTCAATTAAAAGAATAAGTTGCTGAATTGAGGTAAGGTGAATGCTCTATTTTGTTTTTCTTATATATGAATTTGAGAGGGGATTATGGATGTCTTGTTATTGAGAACTCAAGAGATGATGAGTTCAATAATTGATTGCTAAAATAAAAGGGATTTGGGACTATTTTGTGGACTATTTTGTATGTATATGTTATGGGCTGCCAGGTTGAAGTTGGATAAATGTGTAATGAGTTTGTAATGAATTATAGAAGAAAGATGTGGTGATACACCACCGAACTAATGTTTGCTGCCCAATCTATTTTGCGTATTGTTTGGAATGTGTAATGAAGTTGAGGTGGTTTTGGTGAACCTTATAAGAACCTATATGGTATGTCGGTGTAATTGGAGGAAAAAAAGGGTTAAAATAACACCCTTGTTTGATAGATTAATAGTTGCTGCCCGGTTACTATTTTGGGTGAAATTAAGTATCTCAAATGTGTTGATTGGTTAATAATACTAGTTTACCATATATTCTATTTAGATAAGTAATCTAAAAGGTGGGAAGTCAAGTCGGGTTAGTTTCGGAGTCAAATAACCAGGTATGTAAGGCATACTCTATTTCAGACTCTTTGGCATGAAATCGTACAATTGTTCCATCAAGCAAGTTTCTGAGGTTATCATATAACAAAGTGATAAATAATGGCAGCACATTACACTCCATGTATCCAATGACCTTGTTCCCACTCTCTAACGCATTAGAACACCTCAATACGTGCTTATTATTAAATCTGTACGTCTATCTTCACTAGAAAATTTCAGGAGTTCTCCGTTTGTTCAAATAATGCCCATGTGTTATTTTAGCTCCTAAACACTTTATTTGTATGACAACAGCTCCCTAAGTCATTGTTGTTGCATTAAGTGTCTATTTACATGTCTCTTATTAGCATATTACTGGTTCAAGGTACCATAATGTGATGACCACCAAAGTAACAATCTCAAAGGCTAAATAAACTAAGTAATGCAAATCTGTAAAATGACGAGTGGAAGATTAGGGGCATTTGTCTAGCATGAGCCGATCTCGATACCTTTATTTATGGGTGGTAGCTCAGGGGCATAAGCCTAGCATGGACCGATCCCAATCTTTATATGTAGGTGGCAGCTCAGGGGCGTAATCCTAGCATGGGCCGATCTTAATTTATCTATTTACCATTGATCAGCTGGTCATTTACATTATATGGCTTAAAAATATTATGAAGTAAGAAGGTAAAATGAAGAAAAAATGTAATGTACATTGTCCCATAAGTATTTATAAAGGTGGTCTACTAGTACTACTTATACACTTGTATCAGATTTCTATTGAGCTTTTGTATCGAGTGTGTTGTTACCTTCTACCTTACATATTTAGTACATATTTTCATACTGACGTCCCTCACGGGAGACCTGAACTTCATGAGGCACAGGCACTTCAGCTCATACAACTCACTAGTAGGAGCACAGGATTTTCAGGGACTATTGGTGAGCTCCAGGTTGATTCGGGGCTTTCCAAGTCTGTTTCATATATTTTGGTATTGTACAGTAAGACAAGAGTAGGGCGGGGGTTTTTCCCGACCCTAACTAAGTCTATGTATCTTTTAGAGGCTTTGTAGAATAATGTAAAGTTATGGTAGTGTTTTGTCTTTAGATGTGGTGGCCCCAACGGCCAAGTATTGTATATATCAGTTTGTGTCTGCATATGTAATTATTCTCATTGATAGATAATATCATGTTTGTTAGAACCTTTAGTTGTTATAGTTACATGCATGGGAAGTACAAGTTTTTGAATTGGTTCTCTCGGGCCTTTACGGCTACGAGTGCCTGTCCGCCCTAATAGGATTTGAGGTGTGACAACTGGGTCTGATGAATCCCTTATCTAAGAGATCCTTCAAATGTTCCTTCAAGTCTTTTACTAGTTCCATTCTATATGGCAGAATAGATATGGTCTAAGTATTTGAAAGAAGATCAATGCCGAAGTCTATTTCCCTTTCGGGAGGAATTCTTGGAAGATCTTCGAGAAAGACATCTGACTATTCATTCACTACTGGGATTGATTCAAGACTGGGAGTTTTGGAACTAGAATCCTTAACTCAAACAAGATGATAGTCACATCCCTTAGATATCATTTTCCATGCCCGAAGGTAGGAAATAAGCTGACCTCTGAATGCTGAAGTACTACTCCTCCACTCTAGGACAGGTTCATTCAAAAACTGAAAATAGACCACTCTATTTTTGCAGTCGATTGTGGCATAGCAGGAATGAACCCAATCCATGCCAACAATAATGTCAAAATCAATCATCTCTAATTTGACTAAGTCTGCTGATGTGACTTTCTAAAATATCATAATCAAATAGTTCCTGTATACCCGCTGGGCTATGATGGTTTTACCTACTGGGGTAGAGACTGAGAAGGTCTTTGCTAGAATTTTAGGACTTACTCTGAAATCAACTTTTATATAAGGAGTAACAAAAGACAAAGAAGCTCCTAGATCTAGCAAAGTGTAAATATGCAAGTGAAAGATCTGTAATGTACTAATGACCATATTAGGAGAATTTTTCTAATCCTGTTAGGACTGGAGGGAATAAAGTCTATTTGGGCGCTGTCCACTGGTTGTCCTGAAAGTGGCACCTTGCTGATTTAGATAATCGAACTGAACTGAGGAACGGTTCTACTAACCCTAAAACCCCGACTGGGGACAATCTCTAACTCTTTGGCCTGGCTTGCCATATCTGAAACACACATCACTACCAACTCTACAAATACCATTGTAGTTCTTACCACAAGTCTAACAAAGAGGATGGGTGTGGGCATTGCTAACACCATCCTGAGACTTAAAGCCTGGTGCCCTATCTCTGTCACCATCCCTGAACTTAGGAGCTGGAGCACTGGTTGACGAAGGAGTTGAAGCTACTAGTTTTAGCTCTCTTATTTTGCTTGTCTCTCATTTTAATCTTCTGATGTTCTATACATTAAGCATGGATCATAAACCTGGCTATATCCATCTCACTAATCAGCATTACGGATCTTCACTCATTGACCTCACTATCATTCACCCAAGAAACAAACTTACTCATCTTGGACCTGTTATTTGCCACCACATGAGGAGAATATCTATCTAGTTGAGTAAACTTAAGAGAATACTCTTTCACTGTCATGTTTCCCTGCCTGAAGTTGATAAACTCTAACAACTTAGCGTTCCTCTGCTCTAGGGGAAAGAATCTATCAAGAAAGGTAGTGACAAGCTCTTCCCACTCAATAGGCCCTACATCTATAGACCTCTCTGCTTTTCTCTATTTAAACCAAGTGTGAGCCACATCCTGCAACTGATATGTAGCTAGCTCATCACTCTCACTAGCAGTAACTCCCATGATATCCGTAATCTTCTAAACCTGATCAAGGAATTCCTGAGGGTCCTCATCTGATTTAGACCCAAAAAAAGATGGAGGATTCATTCGGGTGAACTCTCGAATCCTAGATGCAGTAGTATTGGACACTGGAATGATCGGAACAATAGCTGGCCATTTATTCCTAGCAACAACTGAGTTAGCAAGAGTAGTGAATGCAACTCTGAACTCTGCATGAGAAACATGTTCGTCCAAGGGGTCTGCTTGGACGGGCTGAGAGGCTGACTGATTTTTGTTTCTTTTTTTGGGATGCATGTTTTGTAAACAAAAGGAATGAATGGACTAGAGTGAGAGTTTATCTTGAGCTCACACTCACTCGCATGATATGAATACTGAAAGAATGGAAACTATTTCTAAAACCTCTTATAGCCTCCTATTCATAAGTGTGACGCGCAACTCACCCATGCACAAGACTCTACTAGATGTGGCTTTCAGACTTCCTAAGACACTGTTGAACCTTAGGCTCTGATACCAAGTTTGTAACGCCCCGAATCTGGTACCCAGAACACCACATAGTGATCATGACCCCGAAGGACCACTAGCTAACCCATGACTGATATTTGTAACTGAGCACTGCATAACATACTGTATAAATGTGGAATAAAGGGCTGAAAATCCATAAGGTTCAAAAATTTTTTAAAACATAATATCTGGAGATACAGTATATCAATACCAAATCAACTAAAATAACTGTCTAAATATGCTAGTCTGAAATCCTCTAAACTGTTTGAATAAGGAGTTAATGGGACATGTCCCCAACTAACTCCAACTGCTAAAATAAACTAAGTAATGAAAGAATGAAATAGTCAACTAATAACATCGTCGAATGATGAAAACTCACTACTAGTCTGTCTGCTGAACGACTGATCTACTAAGGATGCTCTGGAGCTTGTGCTTCTGAACCTATGGTATAAAACACCTTAGTTCAAAAGAAAATTTTGCATCAGTACGTGAGAATGTATTGGTACGCAAGTGAGGTAAACTGAATGCAAAGTTTCATATACATGAACTATAACTGACTGACATGAACACGAACATGACTACACAAGGATACATACATGAATACGAGAACTGTAACTAATTTCATGATAATATTGAATCTAAATACTGATAACATAAGTTTCATATTAACTGAGTGACTGTGTCTGACAGTCCTAATTCTAATAGAACTAGCTGAATTTGGTGCTAAACTAGGTGACTGTATCTGACAGTCCTGAATCTAAAGAACTATCTGAGTTCTTTTACTGAGACTGAGACTGAGACTATGACTATGGGAGATAGTCATCTAATGATATGCCCTTAATAAGCTATTATAGCTGAGTTGGGGTCCAATTTGTAACCCCAATTAGAAGGGTTTCAATACCACACCACTGGTAAGGATAAGCTGTGAGTGACCCTCACCTGGCAGTGTCCCTAAAGGAAAATGTAGGACCCTCATCTGGCAGTATTGATCTACCTCATTAACCCTTAACTGACAGTGTTGATGTCTTAACCTATGCTGGTTACCTAGTTCTGGAATACAAGGATTACTTCTAAGGGTCAGACCCTCTACTGTCAGCATATGCCCTCGTCCTTGGGTTCGCTCGGTGCTGAATCCTACTCCCAACTAAGTAGACACTGAACTGATTATACTGAGATGAACTGGACTGAGTTCATTGAGTTCTGTGGACTGATTATACTAAAACATTACTACTCTTCTATAACTTTTATCATACTATCATATGGTGGGTCATTGAGGGATCCGAGCTTTAAACATCATGAAAGGGAGTAATACTATTAGATTATAATATATACCCATTGAAATACTCACCGTGGGATATGAGATGAAGATGTGATACAATAGGCATAAAGTTCTTCATATATCAAATGTCTAGATTATGAGTAGAGAGTCGTTCTGGCATAAATACAACATAACGTGGATTCTTAGGACTAGGCATTGTGTGAAACCATGAGTACACATATCAAAAGTTGTATAACATAAGGTCGGAACTCATGAAGTCAACAATTAAGACAAGGATTTCTACTTGGAGCTATTGCTCCTCATTTAAGAACTGAACATGGCCATGTGTTTACATGAACCTTATCACTTTGGCTAATCCCGACGTAAAATAAATCGATAACATATAGAAAGCATAGTTTCTTAGAACTAAGCATTATGTGAGACATGGATTTATGGACCGTGAGCATCATGACATAGAACTTGAATAATTGGAATATTAGATCACTGGGGACATTATTGCTTCTAGTTTGGAGGATGGAACATGGACATAAGTTGCATAGCTAATTTGAGCCATAAGCATAGGCATGGCTAGCATACATAAGGCATTGGTAGAATGACCTCTTAACTTGAAGTAGGAGGATTTGGCTTGAATAGGAATAGATTTCTTCATGACTCTTCCCAAAAATTTACCACCATGGGAAAATTCGGGAACTACCTTAATTGATCATCTCCCCCTTATATCAAAGTCACAATCCTAGATTTGAGGACATATCTACTCATTAATCTACAAGCAAAACACTCAACCCAGTGGGGTATAACCATACACATAAACGCTAAACTCCCTATGATAAACTATACTCTAAAGGCGTTCCTTTTTGGGAATGCTACTCTTAACTTTCGTTAGCCTCTATGGCCATCACCCTACAACTCCTACTCTCATGAGCATACACATCCACCCTCCTTATCATGTAAAAATTCATTCTCTAATACTTAATATACTAGTATTAAACTTCTAATCACATGCCCTTACAACTTAAAAATGTTTTTAAAACTAGAACAAGAGCTCACATCATCTATCTATATTTCTACCAATTCAGCTATAAAGAACATCACACAACAACTCCTTAGTCTTCTCCATACTACAAAATTCAAGAATATGAACTAGGTACACATAACACTTTTACCATAAAACCTTACCTTAAAACATACTACCTATGGGGGTGCAACTTATTCTTAAATACTTATGCCCTTATCCACTTAATCACTCAACCATAATTCATCATTTTTATCACTAGTCCTCATGACTAAATATATATATATATATATTTCACAATTTATGCACTCCTTATTCCGTAAGTTGCCAACCTCGGCTATTTCAAACATTACATCGAGACAACTAATTCATTCCCATAAAACATGCATTATCAATGTTGAGATACTATTCTTACCACTACACTTCACATCTAAATTTCAAGCGTATAGTCTAGCATCAATCATGTACCACTGATGATGCATGCCACATATTATACTAGTCTATCAAATAGGGAAATCAACCCAAGATTTGTCATTTCGCCTAACTACGGACCACAAGTTCATTCTCTTTATGACATCACTAACATACCTTATAATCTACCTCACACCTTCTCACATGTATTACTAGTTTACAATTACTAGAAAAAAGACAAATCAAGGGGGTGGTGGTGGTGGTGGTGGTGGTAAAGGCACATAATAAAGATAGTTGATCTCAATCATATAATATAACCCATTACCATCTATTAACATATTCTACTTCCTAACATCATATTTACATACCCATGCATACATCATGATTACTTTCAAAATTCAATAAACACCAATGAGTCTCTACCCATAACTTATTGACTAATCTACTCCTTTCCATTTAACACTTATAAATGATTTCTACATCCATCATAACTATCCACTCTGAGCTCCTTTCCTATTTTAAATAAATAACAATCATAGCCAATCACTGCCTTCACAGACTACCATATAATCTACAAATCTTTCTACAACATTAGTCTATCACTATAAAATGGAAATCGATCCCTCAATCAAAGGCTGTAGAACTAAAATTAGCTTCTTTATGCAAAAGTCACCCTCACTCTGACTTTTAAACTTGTGACTTCATATTACTAACTTTTGGACTATCTTACTACCAATAGGTCATTACACCTTATCATATACTACTACTTGGGTGGAAATACTATTCCATCATTCTGCTATATATCTCTACCCTTAAGCATGACATCTGCAACAAGGATTCTTAAAGGAATTGAATATGATTCGTATCTCAAGATGAAAAGCACAATTGCATTAAGATGGAGGTATTGCATTAAGATAAATATACACACTCAAATCAAAACACTTGATTCACTAATGTACTCTTCTCAAGTCCTTGTGCAATTTCAAAACTTTATGTATAATTCAATCAGAAAGGACCACATCGTTGGGAATCTAATCCCTTGAACTTGTATCACCTCGAAAATGAGGCATGGTCCATAAAATTAGAGCAAGGATCAAATTTGGATAACTTTCATATCGACGATGCTATAGCACGAACTAGAGTATGAAAGAATAAGAAATAACTCCTAAATGCCCGGTAGCCTCCTAATTATAAGTGTGGTGCAAAACACACCCATAAGAAAGACTCTACTAGACACAACTTCATAGACACCCTGGGACCATGAACCGTTCTTTGATACCAAGCTTGTCATGACCCGAACCGAGGCCCTATCCATGACGGACTCCCCAAACTATGAAGGCCTGAGAGACCCCTTACTATGTAATCATATGCATAACTCATAAGATATAAAAGAGCGGGAGATAAACTAAAAATATGGTAGTCCCTTAATCAAATGTAAAAAATCATAACATTAAACCATAGAAAACCCAAATCCAATATAAAAGATTCTATGAAGCCTCTACTGATCTGAAAATACTAGTTTGTCTAAAAACTGGGACAAGGCCCTCGGCCGAACCATAAAATAGCTAAAAACTTAAACATGCATAGGATGTCATTCGAAGTAACCGGGGCTCACCAACTCTAAACTCTTGGAATAATCTACTAGTCTACAGGATCATGCGACTAGGCCTCAGAACCTAAAATATAGTGGGTCAATAGAAAAAGGTACTGGTACGTAGAACAATCCAAAAATAAAATATATTTTTATAAAATACAGGTGAGAGCATTCCATAAAAATATGTCAGTATAAAGCATTTGAAAATACATGGGTATAATTTGATGAGCTTCAAAACATCTTGAAATCAAGACCCAAGTCTTCATTTCTTTGTTGAGCTAGATGGTACACCCTATAATCTGTACTTCCATGACCTATATGAAATCTTTCCTTGACACGGCGGCCAAGACCCCAACCCAATTTTTCTACAATGGATGGATTCTCTGCATATCTACTATAGCATAAGGCCTTTGCCAGCGTACAATCCCCTATTTCAGAGCAACATAAAACCCGTGTTGGCAAATTAGGGTTTTGGGAAATGAGTTATTTGAACTCGTGCCTTTATTGGGTAACCATCTAACTCTCTTAATCCCCATTTTAGACTCTTAAAATCATGCTTTCTTCTTATAACTATTTCTCTCTTATTTTTTTAGGGCACATCATAATAGGGTATCATCGTACCCAGACTTGCAAGTCATTCATTTTATATCACAACATCTCTATTGCCCTTCTTATTTCAAAGAGTATTATTGACCACCCAAAAGATTTAAATATGCACATGAGAGTTCATATTTCAAAAGCACTTGAAAACTTATGCCAAAACACTCTCTTTTCAATACTTTATCTATGGTGGTCATCTCTTTCATCAAATTCATTCAATTATCCATTAGGAATATAAACATTTATAAATCAAGGAAAACACCCTCTCATTTATTCATGAAATAGTACAATTTATACATGACAATAAACCTTTAAATTCAAGCTTTTAACAATTCATATATTCAACCCACAATATATTAAAACAATGGGTTTCATAATAAGAGAGGGAATTACATAAATCATGCTCTCTTTTAACTTCTCAAACTTAATATCACATGAACACTTGACAGTTTTTTGAATTTAGGGTACAACACCACAATTTCTATAAGAGTTTATCATAAAATAGGATTTTCAATGCATGTTCATCAATACTTTCAAAACCCATTTCATATGCATGTGTATATACTCTTTATAGCTTGTTTAAAATAATAAATTTGTGTTCATGAAGTTTAGGATGATGTTTTATGCTTAATCTCTCTTAACCTAGTTAGTTTTCTCTTATCTTGCTTAAGGATGATGTTTATGACGGTTATGGAATGTGAAAGGACTTTATTGCCCTTTAAATAACACAAAAACAAAGCAGTTTTGGCATATACAATAACCCCGAAGACGCCCAGCAGATCGCCTAAGCCATGGTGGGTGTTACATGGCCAATCACCCAGCCCTTAAATAGGCATTGTATGGACAGTCTCATACCCTTTCCAGTGGCCCTCTGCAATTTTTTAGGTGATGCACGACCCTTTTCATGGCCATAACTTTTTGGTCGAGTATCGAATTAAGGTAAAATTGATATCATTGGAAATATAATTAAATTATCTACAACTTGGTGGATCTTAAGATGCAAAATTCTAAGTATATAAAAAGTTATACACATTTGTAAAATCAAATAACAGACTTTGGACGAATCAAAGTCTCTTATCTCAACTTTGTTCTAAGTGATTCCTATGAACGTTTTCACCTCGAAAGCACTTCACATACTAGGATAAAGATCATGACACATGAATTCAAAAGTAAATCATGGGATTATAGTTTGCACACGTAAGAACTACGCTTGAAATTCTAGCCTGAAAGTGTAGGGTGTTAGAATTATAGAGATGATAAATTTTGCTACTAAACTCAAATCCCTAAGGTTGATATGTTTGCAACATTTATTGTACATTTCATTCTCAACTCTCTTCTTGAGGAATATGAATTGTTTAAGTTTTCTTACAAAACACATAAAGATAAATGGTCAATTATTGAACTCTTGACTATGTGTGTTCAAGAAGATGAGAGGTCAAAAATGAGACACCCAAATGTGCAAAATTAGTGATTCATGATAAGAAAAATACTATAAAGGGAAAAAGTGTTCCTATGAAGAAGAAGGGCAGTCTTGACAAAGACACTTGCCGTTTCTGCATAAAGAATGGACACTGAAAGAAAGATTGCCTGAAATACAAGTGACTCCAAAAAAAAGTTAATTTTACCCTTGTATATTATAAATCTAATTTCAATGAAGTTTCTGATAATACAGGGTGAATCGATTCTTGTTCCACAACTCATATTGACAAAACCATCCAGGGTTTTCTAACTCTAATGAAGTTGATGAAAAGTGAACAAAATATTTATTCAATAAATATGACGACATCACATATGAAAAATGTGAAAACTTATAGGCTCATTTTAAAAGACGATTTTCAATTATATTTAGAAAACACTTTTTATGTTCCATTGTATTTGTCACAACCTAAGGCTAACCCTTAGTTGTGACACGGTGCTCAAGGCCATGAGTAACCCCAAGCTATCCCATGATTTGGTACCTGCAATGAGCACTGTAAAATAATGATAATGTATTATATGTGAACGATGAACTGATATAAATACTGTCAAGGTGGGGTGCTGAAACAAATACCAATATGTCTGAAATAGTGATAAAAAAACTGAAAACAAATCTAAATATTTGAATGTCTGGTCTGAATATCTGAAACATCTAGTCTGAAAGCCTCTAAGACATATGGAGTTGATGGAAATAACTCCCAACTAACTCCGGGAGATTGAATATAAAAGAAGTACTAAAAATAACTATAAATACTTGTCCTCAATGAATAATGACTCACCATAACTGCTGCTGAGTGACACTGAGCTGACTAAGGGTGATCGGGGAACTGAGCATCCAAACCTATGTTATAAGACAATATATCACAATAGAGAGTATACAATCAATAATTTAAATGTGCTGGTACGTGAGGTAGGGACTAACTAAATTACACATGAATACTGAACATGAATGCATGAACATGTAAAAAGAGAATGCAAGACCAAGTAAAATATGTACTAAAATAATCTAAAAACTGACTGACTGAATATCTTATAAATTAAATACTTGGTCATGAAAACTTGTACTAATATAACCTAAGTACTAAAATCAAAGTGTGGGAGCTATCATGTAACCGACATGTCCCAATCTAAGATAATCGAGGTCCAATATGTAACTTCAGTTGTAAGAGTGTCATTACCTTGTCATAAGTACTAACACTGGCTGTGTGGATCCACTAAACTAGTGTCCTAAAGGACTAGGGAGTCAGTTATCTACTGGTGGGTGACCCCTAAGAGAGAGTCAGTCATCTACTGGCGAGTAACATCTCTTAACCTATGTTGCCTACATAGTTCTGGAACTTAGGGATTGCTACTAAAGGTATCAATACTTTATTTACAGGTGATCCTTCATCCATAGGTTTGCTCAGTGATAAATCCTACTCCCAACTAATCTGACACTGGTACTAATTAAAGTTAACTAGACATCACAACTGATAAGTGGTCATCATAAATAGAATAATTAGAATATGATGATAATGAATCATGATATGTTTGTCTTGTTACTTGGAAATAGAAACATGTATAAACATATAAGTATCAGTTGTTCATAATACTCCATCACTGAAAATACTTTAAATACCAAAACATCATCACAACTTTGTAAGGAAATTTATGATTCATAGACCTAAAAGATAGTACACTTGACTAAACTGATGAATCCATGAATTTTAATATGGGGATGTGTTAAACTTGGGAGGACAACATGATCACTTGGTTTAATTTATTATTTGACAAATTGACATGGTATTAACTGAACATGATATGGTTGATTGAAATTCAAAGCATGTAATAACATAACTCACATGGGAAAACACATTGGCATGGCTTGAATTCAAACTACTAAGAAAACATGAATTAAATTTATAATTAACATGGATATTTTCATAAAAGAGGTTAAAAGTTTCATACTTAAACTAAAAGAAATTTTTGGGACTCAATGGGTGGAAGGAACCATTGATGAATACCCCACATACCTTAATTGTTAGAATCCTTTAAGAAAAAGCTTAAAATTGAAACCTTGAATGATGAATCCTTGGGAAAATACTTGATTTTACTTTCTTGTGAAATGGGGATGGTTTTATGTATGATAACTGATAGGGAATAGGGCAATTGATGCCCCTCTTAGGGTTTTAATTCGTCACTTGGATGGTTGAGGAGAGAGGGAAAGGACCAAAACATCCCCCCTCCTAAGTTAATAAAAAGACTGCAAAAAACACAACCACTGCGTCACGGAGGTTATCGTGGAGAATAACCTCTATGATACACTATGTATCACAGAGGATAACCTTTATGATACACTGCATATCAAGGAGATTATCCTTCGTGATACGCCCAAATTGAGGAGGGTTACTACCTTTGAGGTCCAAAATCACCCCAAACCTCTTTCAAAAATTCCAAAACTCTTCTGAATAACACTTTTATTATCCCTAAATATATTTCAACTCAAAAATCAATGTTTTGAGCTTGATAAGGCTAAAAATAAATATATTCGCATTCTTGGGTTCTTGAAATGGTTAAGTCCTTTTACTTAGCATAAAATAAATGCCTTGGATGCCTTAAACAAGTAACTAATAGCTGAAATGTGTCTAGGATCTTGCGGGGTATTATAGTATTCTAGAAATTTAATTTATCTTCTAGATTATTCATAGCTGGTTATGATTTCAATTTTCTTTTGTCTAAGGTAAAACTTTTGAAAGACAATAAAGTTAGTGGCTTTGGAAATATATATGGGAAGTTATTTAAATTTGAGATAGACCCCACGACTAAATGTAATGTCGTAACTCTGTATCATAAATAAATTAGCACTAAGTGTTATATTATCAATGAGAACTCATCAAGTCTTTGGCAGAAAAAATTGGGACATATATCTATTGAAAGAATCAAAAGGTTAGTTAATTATGGAGTTCTTGGAGCTCTTGATTTTTCTAACTTTCGTACTTGTGTGGATTGCATAAAGGTCAAGCAGTCAACAAATCCACTAAAGGTTCCAAAAGGAATTGTCAAATGCTTGAGATCATACATATATATACTTGTGGACCTTTTTATATCTCTTTCTTGAATGGTGAAAGATATTCCATCTCATTTATTTATGATTATTCAAGATATATGTATCTCTATCTTTTGTTTGTAAATCAAAAGCACATGAAGCTTTTAAAGTTTTAAAAGCAAAAGTAGAAAAATAAATTGAAGCTTAGATCAAAATTGCAAGGTCTAATAGGAGTGGAGAATATTATAGTAGGTGTACAGAAAAGGGACAAGTTAAAGGTCCATTTGTTGAGCTCCTTAAAAAAAGTATAATTGCAGAATATACCATGCAAGAAAC
Source organism: Capsicum annuum (assembly GCF_002878395.1). Taxonomy (NCBI): domain Eukaryota; kingdom Viridiplantae; phylum Streptophyta; class Magnoliopsida; order Solanales; family Solanaceae; genus Capsicum; species Capsicum annuum. The sequence continues at coordinate 178,635,675 of NC_061120.1, read as the reverse complement.
ACCACAACAAAATAGTGCGGTTGAAAACAAGAATCTGACATTAATAAATATGGTAAGAAGTATGATTAACAGATAAAGTTTATCTTTATTCTTATTGAGTAAAACCTTAAAAACTATTGTGTATATTTTAAATAGGGTTTCATCTAAGGCCGTCCTCAAAATATCTTTCGAATTATTAAAAAGATGGAAACCTAGTTTAAGCCACTTACACGTTTGGGGATGTCCAACTGAAATGAGGATTTATAATCCACATTGAAAAAAGTTGGATAAACAAACAATAAGCGGTTTCTTTATAGGCTATGTGGTTAACTCTAAAGGATTCAGGTTTTTTTTATTATCCTTCTCATTCTCCTAAAATTGTTGAGGTTAGAAATGCTAAATTTCTTGAGGAATATGAAGCAAGTGGGAGTGGTTCAACTCAAGTGGTGAAATTAACAAAGATAATGGAACCACTTATGGTACCTTTATATATTGAAAACTTAAATGCATATCAGTTAAATTCTCATGAATTACTTAAAGAGCAACAAGTTCAAGAACCACCATCACTTGATGAGCCACACAAAGAATAATTCGCTTTAACTGAATCCATTGTTGAAGGAGCAACTGAACAAGTGAAAGTAAGAAGATCCTCAATAGTTCACACACCAAGAATTCATAGTGACTGTGTTGTATATCTTTAAAATTCTGATTATGATATTGGACTAAAAGATGATTCAAGCTCATTTTCATAAGTCATGTGTGGAGAAAACTCTATATTTTAGTACTATGCCATCAACGAAGAGATAGAATCTATGGCTAAAAATAAAGTTTGAAATATTATTGAATTACCTAAAGGATTCTCTGTTATAGAATCTAAATGGGTTTGAAAAAACAAAACAGATTCATATGATAATGCTAAGTGATATAAAGCTAGACTTGTATCCAAGGATTTCACTCAAAAAGAAGATACTGATTACCATGAAACCTTCTATCCTATGTCAAAGAAGGATTCATTAAAAATAACCATGGCATTAGTGACTCATTTTTATTTAGAGTTACGTCAAATGAATATTAAAATAACCTTCCTGAATAGAGATCTTGAAGAGGAGGTATACATGCGTCAGCCTGAAGGATTTAGTTCTAAGGATGAAAATCACCTTGTTTGCAAATTGAATAAATCTACTTATGGACTAATACAGGATTTTCGCCAATGGTATATCAAATTTCATAATATTTTTTTGAGAAAATACATCAATTCCCCCTTGAACTTGTCCGCTCAACTTACTTTAGCACTCTAACTTAACTTATAATTATTTACTCCCTTTAACAACTTTTATGTGAATTATATACACCTTCAAAATTACAGTCCCAGTTTCACACCGGAAGGTGCACTACACACGCACCATGTCATTGCCAAATCAGTTCCACATCAGAGCCATGTCATTGCCATGTAAGAAATTATATATATTTAAATTATATATAAAAAATAATTATGTATTTAATATATTTTTTTTATATATATATATATAATATAATTTAAATATATATAAATTCTTACATGGCAATGACATGGCCCGTGTGTAGTGCACCTTCTGGTGTGAGATTGGGATTGTGGTTTTGAGGGTGTATATAATTCACTTTAAAGATGTTAAGGGGGTAAATAAATAAAATTTAAGTTTAAGTTCTAAATTAAGTTGAGCGGACAAGTTCAAGGGTGAAAAAATGTCTTTTCTCTATTTTTTCCATTCAAATTTACGGATAACATCATTGATCAATGTATATTCCTTAAGATAAGTGGGAGTAAATATATTTTTCTAGCCTATATATGGATGAAATTTTACTCGATAGTAATGATTTGAGGTTGTTGCATGAGACGAAATGATTTCTTATCCATAATTTAAAAATGAAAGATATGGGTGAAGCTTCATATATCATTGGCATAGAGATTTACAGAGATAGATCTTAATGATTGCTTGGACTATCTCAAATATCCTACATTGCAAGAATATTAAAAATATATGAAATAAAAAATTGTTCACCTATAGCCGCACCTATCATTAAATGTGACAAATTCTCATTGAACCAATGCCTACAAAATGCATTGAAACAAGAGCAAATGAAAGTCATTCCATAAGCTTCACTTGTTGGGAGTCTTATGTATGCACATGTCAACACTAAACCTAATATTGCCTTTGTGGTAGGAATACTTGGCAGATATCAAGTAACCCTGGTCTTGATCGTTGAAAAGCTGGCAAAAGGGGTTGGAGATATTTACAAAAAACCAAGGATCTTAAGCTTACATACAAATATTCTTACTCATTGGAAGTTGTTGGATATTCAGATTTGGGCGATTACAAAGACAGTAGTAAATCGACTTCTCGATACATTTTTCTTTTTGCAGTAAACCATTATTGCAAATTCACAACGGAAGCTGTTTATAGCATGCTATGAAGCTACATCACAGAGATTATGGTTGAAGAACTTTAATTCAGGACTTAAAGTTGTTGATTCTATTGCAAGAACATTAAGATTGTTTTGTGATAATTTAGCTATGTTATTCTTTTTAAAGAATAATAAGAGTGGCAGTCGAAGTAAGCACATCGACATAAAGTATTTGATGGTTAGAGATTATGCCAAGAAGCAAGATGTGCATTTTGATCATGTTAGTACTACTTTGATGATTGTTGAACCTATGACTAAAGGTTTACCAGCTAATATTTTCAAGGATCATGTGCCCCGTATGAGATTTAATATCTCATTGTAATCTTGCTATATTCTCAAATAATTTGTCTAGATATTATCATTTTGTTATACATAAACGTGCACATTTTCATTTTCACGTATTATAAAGTGATCATTGGTTCTAATAAAGTTAGACTCTAAATGACTTATATTAAGCTCATTTATAAAGTTGATGGACACTTTATCTGGAACATATTATGCATCGTAATACATGAAAGGAGGTGTTTGATTAAGAGCATGACCGTCATGATTCTTATATTAATATATTCTTAATAAAAGTGATTTTTTCATAGCTACTAAGTTGAGTGAATATGCATTTATGGCCATATTATTTATTTTCACTCATAAAAGATTGTCTTATTTTGATATGTGGGTCAAGTAGGAGAATGTAAGAATATTACGCATAATATTACAAGAATATTACGTATAATATTACATATTAATGATCCATATATTTTTGGTAAGAAATTTACCTTGTCTCTTAAGTAAAGTAATAAATTAGTCAATTACTTTTCCTCCAAGTTATTCATATATTGCATTTCCTTGATGGCAAGAAATAAATATGAAAGTCGCTAGGGTTAAAATTGTTTACCTAAGATTCCCTAGCCTACCTATAAATACGCCTTTGACTCCATTAGTCTGGCATACCTTTGATAGGCATAGGCTAGAAGATTTTTAGTTCTATTCTTTTCCTCTTTTCTTGTTAAAGTTTTTGACAAAGGTGGTTCTTCACAACACTTGAACATTAATGGTTGAAGGTACGTTTCTATTTATTTTTCACTATGTATTGACTTTGTGTATGTGTTGAAATTCAATAATAATCATTTTAAACCATATCTATATTAATATATAAGTATTTTTAATGTCAGGCATTATCGGTAAATACTAATTTTAACCTAATTTTAATTCATCCTATATTTTAACCTATTTTTCAATCATGACAACTAATATTCTCTCTTTAAATGCCTCACAAATTTTCAAGGACTATCTAATTTGGTTGGTGAGAATAAAATAATATTTTGAAACCTATGATTTATAGAATGTTATAATGGACTTGCAATCCTATAATTGTCTAGATTAAAGCATTTTCAAAAAGACTTTTGGATAAAGTAATTGAGGATGTTTAGAAAGAGAAATATCAATAGTATGTGCAAGGTCAATAACACTAAAAAAATCAACAGCAACCGCAAAAGCTAAATTTGAGGAGGAACAATTTTAAGCAACTAAAGCAAAGGAGGAGTGTTGAAATTTATTTTAGTTACTTTAGTAGTTTTTAGCATAATAAGTCAGATAATTTTTAATGAATTTAAATATGCAATTTCTACTAGATTTTGTTTAGTTTGTTGAGATAATTTAATTTTTTTGAAAAAAATTAATTTAATGTAGTTCTTTTGTTTTAAGTTGGTCATTTAAAGCCCTTATGTGTTTATTAAAAATATTGAGAGACACTTGCAATAAAGTAATTTCAGTTTTTTGTTGCACCATATTATAAGAAACTAATACAACTATAAAGCAAAATCAAAGATGGCCAATGGTAGGATCTGAACCATAATAACACAGATCATAAGTTTATTGTTATTTACGGACACAATCTGTATTTACAACATGAACTTCAATGCTAAGTTAAAGAACAACTTCAAGAACAATAAAGAAGTTCAAACAACTTAAAACACAAGTTCAAACAACTTGTGAACTAGCAAAATGAACTTTAAACTATTTTCTGGAAAATAGTAAAACCAACATTTAGAAATGAGATAAAAAAGAAAAAAATCAAGTCTATCGACTTCAAGGTGTGTCCTTAAGGAATTTATTTTCCTCAAGTACCAGAGGTTAGTGGAATACATCCCCCAGGATAAAATGATACACTTTAACAAATAACAGTACCTCAAATTTACTAAACTATGAACTCACTCAATAATTTGAAGATCACACTTGAGTTTGTAGGAAGAATAAGATGTTTTTCACTTTAAAATTTTATGTTTCTACCTGATAAAAAAGTCAGGTATTTATATCCAAAAAGTGGTGCTTCAGAAAGGAAGTAATGGTTCTTGAAAAGACATATTGTTTCAGACCGTCACGTCACCTGTAGACCAACCTGAGTGCGCAGGTGTCCCAAATGTGGTCGCACGTCGCTTGTTGTACAAAAACATAATTTTTTTATGACTTGCACTAGCTATTTCCAGATGAATATGGCTACCTGTGTACACAATTCATCATTTTTGTCCTCAAATAGTGCCTCAAAGGGTTGCATCCCTTTGAGATGTGTTGTGACATACGCTTGCACATGATCGGGTGCGTCCGCAAATAGAGAAAAAATTCTTATCAGACTTTCCAATTAAAATATCACTAATTTCAATTTTCAAATGAATTTTATCCAAAAGATAATCTCTCAATTATTTTTGTTGCTAAAGTCGAGCGAGCGACGATGACGGGGCGAGGCTTGACTTGTTCATGGCTCACTATCCATATGAAGGAGTGTTTCTATGGTTAAAAATTAATAAGTTCCTTTCTCCCATAAATGTGGGAGAACTTTACTTTCTTACAGTGAAGACACAATTCCCTTTTCCCTTTATTTGGTTATTCTATTTTCAAGTTTCAAGTTAATTTTGTCCAAAAATATAATCTTTTAGCTAATGAAGATGGAGCGAGGCTTGACTTGTTATTGACTCACTATCCATACAAAGTAGTGTTTCTTTACTTAAACACTAATAAGTTCCTTTCTCCCACTAATGTGGGAGAACTCCAATTCCTTAAAGTGAAAACAGAATTCAGTTTTCCCTCAATTTGTTTTCTATTATGATAATGATTTTAATAGATAGTTATTAACTAACTTCCATTAGTTAGTTACTAGACTTTAGGTCACCTAAATTAGTTAACAAGTTAGTTAGTTGGTTAGACTAAGCCTTAGTACTATATATATTCACATTTCTTGTACATTTACTACACTTTTTGATAATCAATTATACTCAATAACCTTCTCCCTTTTTCTTTCTTAATCTTATTTTGTATTCTCTCTATCATTGAATCACATCCATGGGGATTTAGATCATGGTATCATAGACAACTAGCATTGAATCAAAGCTCCATGTTCTTTTTCGATTCTGTAGTTTAATTCTGTTTCTCTATTTCTTCGATTCTAAATTCCTGTTAAACTTCTGTAATCTGAAAATTATAATTTTGCTAAACAATTATAAAAATTGAATTCTTAAAGATATTGTCCAAGGTTTAATGGCAACTAACATTTATTTAAGTTCTAACAATACTGGAAATGGTTTAAGATCTCAATAAAGGAATCCAACTCTCACAGATGATCAAAACCATCCTCTGTTAGTACATCCAACTGATGTAAATGGTACTTCTCTTATTTCTATTTAGTTACTGGTATAGAGAACTATGCATTGATCAATGTATATTGCATTGTTCAGAAGAAAAAAGCTTGGATTTGTTGATTGGACACTAAAGAAAAAACTTTTCAGAGAAGAGCTTTGGCCACAATGGAGAGGATTAATGTAGTTATTCTTTCTTGGTTTATAAACATTGTATCTGTTAATCTACTTAGTGGGGTTGTTTATGCTTCTAGTGCATGGGTTGTTTGGGAAGAGTTAAAGGAGAGTTTTGACAAAGTTAATAGCTCAAGAACTTTTAATCTTTACAAGGAAATTGCTACACTTAGTTAGGGTATTTCTTCTATGTCTATCTATTTTACTAAGTTGAACAATCTTTGGAATGAATTTTAATCCCTAGTGCCCTCTCCTGGCTGTGATTATGAACGATCAAGAGATTTATTATCCTACTTGTAAAGACAAAAATTGTATTAATTTTTAGTAAGACTGAATGACTTTTACTTACAGGATAGAAGTCAGGTATCACTCATGACTCTACTATCTAATGTAAATCAAGCCTTTTCTATAATTGTGAATGATGAAGGGAAAAAGGCTGTGATTTATTTCTCTACTGGTCTTGTTGGTGTAGCACGATCCATCAGTTATGATCCTACAACTTTTTACTCTAAAACTGGTACTCAGGGTTATCAAAAATTCAAGGAAGACTACTTTATTTAGTGTGATTACTACAAGATAAAAGGTCATCTCAAGGAATATTGTTATAAGCTAGTTGAATATCCTCCAAGTTTCAACAAATGAAAGGGTATTTTGGGGGGAAATTCTGGTAGTGCTTATAGTGTCTAACTTTATGGTTCTTATGTTACACCTTCTGATACTAGACAAGGTTCAGGGAAAATAGTGTAGGTCACTTCTTATGATTCAATTTACAAAGTTCATCTATGCCCTAAGTCAATAATAATTAGATTGTAGCAAATGTGCCTAGTTTATATCAGAAAGTGATGCATGGTAGAAGTCAATTGTGAACTTATGTGTTTACTAAAATCAGTATGACCAAATTCTACAGATGATCAATAAGTCCAACAACACAACTAGAGTAAACATGGTGGACACATCTTCGTCCGTTCTTCTAGTTGGTGTCACCTTCTCTCTTAATTATCTAGTACTATTTATTTTTACTTCTCCTACTCTCACAACTTGATTGAACTTAATGAATTCTATTTTATTCAACTTTGCTTCTTTCCTAGCTTTTTGCTTCTCTCCAACCAGCCAAGTTGCCCAAAGGTCACCTTTGGCGTGCCCTAGCCGAGCAGTCCTCGCCTGCACAAGAAATCAAATTAGTTCCTTCATTCTCTTATTATATGGTAGGCCTGGGCAAATGAGGTATGGTTAGATTAGATGGAGGAGGATTATGAACGTCTATCCCATGAATCACCGGGTAAACATGCATTCCTCCTAGGTTGGGCTCTCGCATGTTTGGGATCTGATTATATCTACTAATGAATGGTTTATGGAACAAGGAATTAAGCAAGGGCCAACAGATTCATAAAAGAACCTGGATGAAGCAAGGGCCAATATATTCATAAAAGAACCTGGATGAAGTCAATTTTGTGTTTACTTTTGTGGTTGGAAGGATTTCTTTCCACAATACTTGTAAGGTCTTAAGATATACATTTGAAGGGTGTTTCCACAAATTTTGAAATACCTATTGTAAGCTAACACCATATGTAATACCTACATCCAAGGAAAGTACTGTCATACCATATCAGCATATTGACTCTTCACAAAAAGATACTGCATGGTTTCTACAGTTGGTCAATTACAAAACCAAGACCTTGAGGGCATTGTATATCCAAGTGTTTTTAGAATGTCATCCAAAAAAAGTTTTCAATGTCACACTCTCCATGAGAAGAAAGATATCTTGATTGGAAACCATAACACTCTAACGCACATTCTTATGGCGCTTTGGAACACTATTGATCACCACCTCTTACAAGCAACCATCATTCATAAATGGGTATAAATTATGCTATCGTAGACACCGGGGAGTCATTTGCTTATTTTGTGTGTTTGGAATTGGGTTTTTAAAAGCTATCCTTTTTTGAAGAAAGAGAACCTGGGCCTAGGTGTTGGTGTATTTTGACATGATTCTTAATACGCTATCTAAACTAGGAAAGTTGGTAAGGAAAGATGAGACAAAAAAAGCTCTACTTTGGATGGCTAGGTGCATCAACCTATTTCTTTAATGAACTCAATTTACTTTATGTCTTTCTCTATCAGTCCCCATTTATGGTTTTTGTCTAGTACCTCTTGCTTCTCGAAAAAGTAATCCATAAAGTCCCCGGTAGGATTGGCAGCATCCCCCTCAAGGCATGATTTTGAGTCAAAATCTCTTGAAAAAGGAAAAAACATGAATGTTTTCTCTCCTTGATTTGCAGATCTCTATTATCGAAACACAGTCATCTTTAATACTCTTTCTGAGAGCCACAATTATGGAATGTGGTCCTTACTTCTGCCCAATACTCCCCCTTTGCTTTAGAAACCAGAAAAAGGCTATTGTGCTTGTATAGGTTTCTTATTTGATTGAGCATAGAGGTGGTTTAATGCTTCTCATTTTGATATATTATGGCTTAGGGGTCGAACCCGATAACAATAAAGAAATCCATGAAAACTTAGGATCCGACTCCATAAAATACTACCCTCATGATTAGACCATGTCCTTGAGATTTAAAAGAAAGGTTGGACTCTATAATTTTTTCCATAATTTAAAATTCGAGGTTGAAATATGTATAGATATTGCTATAAAGCACATTTTATTTAATGATAAGGTTATTAATGAACAAGGAAAAATTATAATTCTTAAAAGATAAGATCAATTTAGAAGCACTTATTTATTAGTTTTAAATATATAGCAGACAGAATTCCATTGGTCTAATTTGAGACCTTAGGATAGATTTTGACTCTATCTGACAAACATATCAAGATAAAGAGTAGTAAAGGGACCTTAGATTTATTTGTGACCTCAGAGGATCCGTATGAGGTTAAAATCTCACGTACGGTTCTGTAGTAGCGATGGGAACAGTGATGTTATCATGACTATGATTATCTAACATTTCAAGTATTGTTAATATAATGGAAGAACATTCAAAATATTATTTTGGGGTTGGAATTTGTGGCGTCAACCCATCGGGTTTATCCTAGTAGGAAGATAGAAAGAATATTCAATACACTTTAGGAGATTCAAAGAATGGGCCTATCAAAACTATATTAAGATTAGAATGACAAGGAATATCCATATCCATATATACTAAGTTGGGCTCTATTTTTCCCACCCATCTCAATATATCTGGAGGGAAGAATCCGAGGGTAGCTTGATGATTAAGGGATAGGGACATTGTCAATAGGATATGGTTCTTTTTTATCACCTCGAATGACGCACAATGCTTTAAATAATAAGCAGTGAATAATGAAAATGCACCAAACTACCTAACCAGTTGGACCATTCTCTACAGAACATATAAGCCGTAAAAAAATGTTCCTCTCTTCAAGCTATCCTCATGAGTCATGTTTACTGTAGTTTGTCTCTTGATAAGATGTTTTCTTTTGATCTGGGTTAATCTCTTCTTCTTGAAGAATTATGGATTCCTAAATCTAGTAAGGGAAAGCAATTCTACTCCAATTGTATTCATCTATTTGGATGAGAGTAAGAATAGAAAGAAAGTTGGGAGGAAGAGTAGAGTCTATCATAACCTCTAGAGTACAACCATACTTATACGCCCCTCAATCCCATATCTACTGCTTATTCAATCCCTTAACTAATTTTATATCTTAGAACAATCTTGCTCTTTGATCGACATTTTATAGTCTTTATATCTATGGAAAGAGAAAGCTAGAAGAGGATTCTAAACAATTCTATCGAGCTGAACAAAAAAAAGAAAAAGATAAAATAACTTTGTTAGCTAGCCTAGCATGCTATAAACCTATAAGGAACAAGAGCTAGATTGAAGACATTCCTTTCATTATTTTATACCCTTCTCTTCTTAGTTTCTCCTCATCCTAGGGATCTAATGGCCGTAGATCACTTTCTTGTGACCATGTTTAATAATTCTTTCCCCCCTTTGAGTTCTTGAGTGAAAGGGTCTAAGCCATAGGAAAATATCTAATTTATCTTGCAACATATCTAGTTTATCCCGAAGCAGCATTTCTTGAAGTAGCATTCCCATAAGTAGCAAATGAAACCCTTTCTTGTTTATCCCTGTGAGGGTTTATGAATCACTCAAACAAACCTTTTTATCCATGTATGAATTGACATCTCTATCTATATGTTTATACACAGGGAAATCTAAATCCAAATCTATAGAATCTATTTGGGAATCCCCTTCCGCACCTGAATTGGCTAAATCTAGTATAGGGGGTCTTGTTGTGATGTGGGAAAAAATCTTTTTTAAAAGGCATCTCAGCAAAATAAGAGTGAGAACCATAAGGCGAGCACCAAAATATTAGCACAAACTGCCTTCACAGACACGCATGATAAAGGGGTATGAGGACAACCAGGCCACTATTTTTACCAAATATGGGTCCAAATAAACCAAGAGCCTGTCACTAGAATCTAACCCTCAAGAGGCTAAGGTCCAAGGGGCCACTGCTAGAAGTAAGCTTAACCGGTAACCTTACGGAATAAAAAAATAAGTCAAAATTCCTAGCAAGGACTTTACCTGCTATTCATTCCTAAATCCCTTTCACCCAATATTAGCTAACTCGATGGGACATCAATAGCAGGTATGCCAAAAGCAAGACTTGGACCTGGTTCACACAATCAAGCAACAAAGACCTCTTTCTCTTCAAGAGCTTTCGTAATAGTTATAAATAATGCTATGCACCTTGTGAAAGGCTATTGGGATCGGTCCCTTCAACCCACCTTATCATGGAAGGTCGCAAGAGAAAAGATAACTATTCTTCTAAGAAGATTTTTCAACCTACCCAAAGTAATGAAGTAGAGTAGCCAATAGCCTTTTTACCTACTATGCGTTTCGCCGGGTGAGCAAAAAATAGTTGCATTTAGCCCGGTATTGTAATAAGAGAGAGAGAACTTTTAAATAATAAATTATTCATAATATAATTATGAATATCATAATTCATATCTAAATCTAGCTTATCAGACTCTTCCATAAAAACATCAAAATCTATGCTTTTGTAAGACTTATAGTGGTTGTGCTAATAAGGTACCTTTTTTTTATTCTGAAAGCTAGCCTGCTACGACCATTTTCTTTTGGTTTAGTTCTTATGGATCCTATCCCTACAACCCCTGATGGGTAATACTCTTGGTGAGTTACTTCATTTTTCGCGATCAATGATAAATCCTCTTGCTTAGCCTATTTTCTTTTCCTTTTGAGTTCAATCCTATCTGCCTTTGAGTCAGTGCTTTGGAAGCCTACCTTTCCCTATCCGCTATAGAATTTTCTATCAAAGGAGTGCTTCTAATAGAATAGCAGTATAAAGGCCTTTTTTGAGGCCAGCTATCTTGTTAGGGATTCTAATTTAAGTACTGTCAGGAGTTGTTGATTGTCTAAGGTGTAGTTCCTAGATTGTTCTATGATCCAACCGAAGGAAAGTGAGTTGGAGGAATTTCTGGATAATTGGTCTTCTAGGAATAGGTTTTCTAGGGTAAATTCCTAGTTAAGTTAGTATGAAGTGGTGTATGTTAGAGTTAGTCTTAGTCCCGCTGGTAGGGAGTTCAGAAAGTCATAAGTAGGTTGTAAAACCATATTTCAAAGGCATAAAGTACTTTAAGTATGAGGACTTCTAAATTTGGAAACCCCAATCAGGATGATTGTTCTCGCGTCTACTGGCTTTGCATACCCATGGAAGATGTTTATTTCAAAAAGTGGTACTCATTAATTTTTCAAAATGGGTTGTGTCTGTTTGAGATCCTAATCCTAGATTTATAGTCTTATAAAGTACTTGCTCTCATACAAACTAGCAATTTCAAATCAATAATTTTCTTGCATAAAACAAGGAAAGAGAATAAACTAGAACAAAGTGGATATTATTCATTCTAGCACTAGAAGTATTTTCTTACATGGGAAGAACATATAGACCAACCACATGACACAATATTACAAAGGAAAGCATTAGTGATATATACACAACAAAGACACAATGCATAGGAGTAAATATCCACAAAGAACAATAACACCTTTAATGAAAACACATTACAAAGCATCTACAAATACTTAATTTAAACATTCTTAAACTCCAAAGAGTCGACTGACTCTTAGTTATTTCCATCGCAGGTGCAGAAGGCCATCCTAACTACAAGGTCCTTCCTTTAGCGTATAAGGGCCCTCTCCTCTTCTTCCAAAATGGTTATTTGGTTTAAGAGCTGTTGAATGCATTGTTCCACTAACTCTGGAAAAACAGTAGGCACGTGTTCTAAAAGGCATACATAGTTTTTTATAATTCCAAGGTCGTACATGACGCGCTTAAATTGCTCTTTGCTATAGCTCATTCTTGCTTGAGAGATGCTAGATAAGAAGAAATCGTCTTACTTATGTACATGATTGATAGAATCACTATGTAAGGGGAGAAGTCCACTTGATGCTAGAGAGGCATAAGTGCAGTTCAATCTCATGGTGTATTTTTTTGTAATGAGCAATGCCTCTATTTCATTGATCAGATTGCCACCGCTCTATTGAAAAATAGGAATTCCTACGACGGTTTTTCAACAAACGCATCTCAGGCCAAACTGACTAACCTAACGCACCCTTAGAAGGCTTTTCCATAGTTGGGTGTCTGCTTTAGTATGATTTATGAAGTATAGTATAGGTTTGGTAATATCCTAAATAAATAGAAGAGATCGGGGTCAATATGTGGCAGTTGTCAAGGAACAGCATCCCCTCTCCCCAAAAAAAAGTGGAAGCCATAGTCAAACTTAAATTTTAGAAATAAGTCGGGGCCTTTTTACCATGTCTACCAGATTAAAGATGATAGAGGGCCAACTATTATTGCCTTGCATAAGACAGTGACCTTTTACTTTGAGTTCCTTTCTTCATAGTCAAATCTGATGATACGCTTCAGTGATGTTACCTACTAGATAAAAGGCCTGCTAGGTGATCAAAACCGCTCAGGTGAGGACTCACTCACTCATCTACTCCTTATCAATTTAATACTTTATTCCATATACAACATTAATTTAAAAGTTGACCATTGCGTTGGGCTATATGATAAGATACAGTTCTTGTACTACTTATTGATTGGTAAGAAAAAGCTTCCAGTCCAGAGGTACCATACGATTAGCATGTGTTGCATACTGTATTCCTAGGAAGTAGAGGATGCGATGCATGATCCATTCCAAAGTAATAGAGGGTGTGATGCATGCTCTACTTCACACCTGGGCATTTTATACTAATTCAACTTCTAGACGGACTTGGCTTACCCTTATGCTATAAATACATGTTGTATCATGTTTTTACATATTTTTGGACATAGTTTGGATATCAAGGGGATGATTAAACATCATAATTAGGATTTTATAATTTTATTTTGTTCATTCATGTTTTTAGTCGTTAATTACAACATTGTGATTACAATTATTACTAGGCGTGGCTAAACGCCCTCTTTTCGAGGTTGAAGCCAAGAACATGAGTATTAATATTGTGAATTAAGTTTGTTTTCTTTGCTTATCAATAATGGTTGTTTTCTTATTCGTGTTACAACTATTTTAGGATTCACGACCCTTAGAATACATCCATTGTCAACCTTGTGAACTTGGGAGAGGGAATATGGAGATAGAATGTGGGAATAAGAAGAGTATGGTTTGCATTTTTTTTGTGAAATAAGAAATTCAAATTAGTATCTAGGACAAGGATATACTTATATACCTTACTTAATTTATATGTAGGATGATATTTGTAAAGAATGTAAGTAAATTATTACATCCCCGCTCAACGATGTAGTTGTAAGGTTCAACTTAGGTAAAAGATTAGAGGTTGGGAAACTATAATCTTGCAATTAACCCATTGAATCAATAACCAAGATAAGAAATCTAATGAATGAAATTCAATAATATAATATGATTGTTCAAAGTGCTTCAACCCTGGGTTTTCTCATATTGATTGTATCAAAACCTTTAATTTCTGTATTGTTTACTTTTCTCTAGTTATAAATTATAAACTCTCTTTTTGGTTACTCTCGCATCAATTGAATCTAAATTTGTGAATTGAATTCAAATTGTTGCCAAATCAAGTCTCTGTGGGATTGATACTTGGTTTTAATTAGGCCACTTTAATACTTGATAAGACCATATATGCTTGCATGTGCGCTTGGGCGCTGTCAAGTTTTTGGCACCGTTGTCGGGGACTTGTATTTTGGCAATTGTTTATTTTAGTTTTATTTTAGATTTATTTGGTATTTTTACGATTGGTCTTGGTTTTGTTATTGTAGAAAATACGTTTTTAGGTTGATAGGTGATAAAGGATCGGGAGTTGGTAGAACCAAGCCCTGAATCTGAGCAACACTTTTACCAATGTAGGAGAGAAGCAATCCTTCTTCCTAAAATTTCTCAAATCCAAGAATACCAAGGGAATGTTGTTCCAATGCCTGAACAATAAGCAGCTCAGAGGACAGTTAGGGAAGTGGCAGTCCTACTTCCGACAATATTGGCTTCCCCAATTCAAAGACCAGCTGCTGGGGGAATTTCGAGTTAAAGCCCAACATGGTGTAGCTTCTTATCAGCAGTGGATAATTTTTAGGACTTTCACACGAGGATCCACATGTCCACTTGCAGAATTTTGTTAAGCTTATAGACACATTCATTCTGACAGGTATGTCTAGAGACTATGTGAGGCTGACACTATTTCCCCATTCATTATTGGGGGAAGAAAAGAGGTGGTTGAATGCAGAGCCGACGAATTCAATCACAACATAGGATGACTTGGCCTAAAAATTTCTCACCAGGTTCTTCCCATCAGTCAAGACTGTGAGACTACATAGTGAGATAGTAAGCTTCAACTAGAAGACTGATGAAAATCTATATCACACTTGGGAATGATTTAAGGCCCTACTTCGAGATTGTCCACATTACCAACAGTCTAATAAGGTACTTGCTCACACTTTTGTAGAAGCTCTTGATCACAATATGAAGCTATTGCTAGATTCAGCTGTATGTGGCCAAGCACTGAAATTGACTTATGATGAGCTATACACATTATTGAACCGCATAACATAAGGAAATTTAGAGTGACATTCAGATTCTAAAAGTTCCACAAAAAGAATTGCAGGCGTATTAGAGGTGGACCAATTCACAACCTTATCAGCACAGGTGTCTGCGTTACAGAATTTGATCAATACTCAGTTCAGCAGCATGAAATTAGGAGTGGCATAACCTGCAGCCACAATCAATGCTATCCAACAAGCTGCATATTGATGTGAAGTATGCAGTAATAGTGGTCATTTAGCAGCTATGTATGCGTCTAATCCAGAATAAATGATATATGTGGGCAATGCTAAAAGGATAAATTATGGTAATTCCTATAACATGAAGTAGCAGAACCAGCTGTGAAATGCCCAACAACAATAAATTCAACAACCACAAGCACAAGGGAATCAGTCAACAAGCAACATGGTAGAGATGATGATACAACTCTTAGCTAATCAGACATTTTTTTCTCCAGACTTAAAAAATTCACAAGCGGCCATGAGAAGCTTAGAGTTGCAAATTAGGCAGTTACAGTATGCATTAAATACTAGGCCATAAGGTGGTTTACCAGCGATACAGAAAATCTAAAGTAGGTTATGGCAATCACCTTGAGGAGTGGTTAAGAGCTTCAAAAATAACCTCCAAAGGCAACTAAGAAGGTAGATGCTGATGTGGTGACTAAACAGGTAAATAAAGATATTGCTGAAAAATCAAGAAAGTCTGAGTGCTTGAGAGAAAAAGTTGTTGCAAAAGAAGTAAAGAAGATGCCACCATTTTCCTTCCCTCAAAGAAAAATTAAAGCGAAGGAGGATGCAATGTTTAAGAAGTTCTTTGACACGTTCAAAGAGCTTCACATTAACTTACCTTTATTAGATGTTTTGCAGGGTATTCCTAAGTATGCTAAGTACTTAAGGAAGGTGATTGCTAATAATGTAAAATTGCAGGATGTAAGTGCGATAACACTCACTGAGGAGTGTAGTTCAGTGGTCACTCAAAATATGTCTACAAAGTTCAAAGATCCATGAAGGTTCACACTCCTTATTTAGATTGGTAATAGTGAAGTGGTCCATGCTTTGAATGATTTAGGGTCAAGCATAAATTTGATGCCCGTATCTCTATTCAATACATTGGTTCTTAGGAAACCTAGATCAAGATCCGTGCTTCTACATTTGGCAAATGGAATAATAGCTCATCCGAAAGGAAAAATAGAGGACGTACTCATAAAGGCTAGAAAATTTATTATACCTGCTGACTTTATTATTCTTGATTTTAAGGCAGACGAATAGGTACCAATTATCTTGGGTCTCCATTCTTAGCAACTGGAAGAGTGTTGATTGATGTTAAAGAAAACACGCTCAAAATGAGGGTAGAGGATGAAGAGGTGGTATTTGATATTTACAATGCACCCAATGTAACGTCCCAATATAAAGATTTGTATATGATTAATGTTATTGAAGGGAAAAAGTGTGGGATGGTTAGTCCACCAAAGACCTCTATGGACTACCTAATTGAACAACTTAAGTTTCTACTGGTTGAGTTGAGTTGGGTCATGTCGCGACACTAAATTAGGCGTTGCTTGGGAGGCAACCCAAGTTAATTAGGTATGTTCTCTTTTTAGATTTTTAGTTTTTATCTCACGTATTTTTATTTTAGGTTGAGTTATAGGTTGATGGGAAGTCTAAGTACCATAAACTTAAGTGAAAAAGCATGGCAAAGACTAAGTGTAGGGTTTTATACCCTCTTGATATTTAAAAGAGGCTACTAGCTAGGCCTAGAGGCCTAAGGGAGTATTTCTTTCTCTTAACTTTAAATTCACTTTGGGGACCAAGTAGATTTTTAAGTGTGTGGTGGGGGGAAATTCCCAAATTTTAGCTCAATTTTTTTTTGTGTAAGATATTCTTATTGGTTCTATTTTTGATTACATGGTGCAAGTGGGTTTGTTTGTAAAAGCATGTTGATTGAGTGAATTTCTACTTTTGAAACACCTAGGCTCAAGTTTTTGACTCTTGTACTTGATTGGCTTAAAATTGAATTTGTGCTCTCGTTTGGTTGAGAGTCTATGGTGATCCTACTGAGTTGAGCATGTGTTATGTGCGTATGAGAATTTTGTATATTCTTTGTAGCATTTGATGTTTAGAACTTTTCCGGTGTGTGTGTGAATTGAAATAAAGAATGTGGGTTTAGGAGATGATTTAGGCATGTCATTGATAGTCTTGTTTTATACCTATTGTTTGTCCTACCTTTATGCATTATCCTAGTAAACCCCCATTGAGACTTTTGCCTTTTATTTGGTAACCTTATAAGTAGCCTAACACCTTTTTTGATAGACCATAATTTGATCCAAAAAGCTCCTAGGTGCTTTACTAAAAATTTAATTAAATAAGGAGTTAAGAAATAAGAAGGAAAAGGTGAAATTGATTCCCCAAGGTAATAGTTATTGGTGTCTATAATTGAAGTATGGTGGATGGGTGTGATTTAATTTATGCTAAAAATATTGCCATGATTGTGAAAAAATAAAAAAATTGAATCTTGAAGTAGTAAACCATGCACCACCAAGTGTTTGTGAAATTACTTAAAAGAGATGAGGCAAAAACAAAAGGTATGGGTAGATGAAAAAGTCTAATTTGGTTGTTTGAGATTGGTTTTAAATGTATAATGTAGTGTATTAAAGCACTTAGAGAGGTTAGTCACTATTCCCAAATAGTTCCTACCCGTCCCTTAGCCTACATTACAACGCAAAAAAGACCTAATTGATCCTAAGAGTTATATTTGACCATCAGTGGAGCATTACACTAAGGGAAAGACTATGGTTCATTGTGCGTGACTTGTTAATTCTTTGTGAGAGTGAGCATAATTTGATTCTTGTACCCATCATATTATGAATTGCTTAATTGTGAGCAATTAGGGCTAACTCTCTTATTGTGAGGGGCATATGTTTGATGAATGTGGGAGATTTGTATGATGTCTTTGATTGAGAAATATGCATGAGTTTGCCACTAGGTGAGTCAATTATTAACTCTAGGATGTTTTTGAGTAGTGTTCATAAGCTTTCAATTGTGTAAATAACATGCTTAGTGTAGTAACTTTGTAACACCCCAACTTAGGAAGGTGTCCCACATCGACAAAACACAGGAGGGATGCTGGGTATATAAGTGAGAAAACCTTACCCCTAGTGATAGATTTTAAAGCTGTGTAGGCCTAGGCATAGAGCAGACAATAACACTAGTGAGTTGGGTAGAGATAGGGGTATCTCAGGCCTATATGAATCAGGATGCCCGTCGTAGCCAGGGCCTCGGGCTGGGTCATGATAGAATGGTATCAGAGCCGCTCCTGTGTCGTCCCTGTCGATGTGTGCCAGAGTTCAAACTGAGTGTAGGAAAATCCTAGTAAGACAGGGCAAACCTTAGTCTTGAGTCTAGGCAAATCCCATTCGGTGGGGCAAACCTCAGCAAGGATGTTGAGTCCGTAAGGGGGGGTGTATGTAACACCCTAACTTAGGAGGAGTCCCATATCGAAAAAACATAAGAGGGATGTTGGGTACATAAGTGAGAAAGCCTTACTCCCTAGTGACGCATTTTAAAGCTGTGCAGGCCTAGGCCCAGAGCGGACAATATTACTAGTGGGTTGGACAGAGATAGGGGTATCTTAGGCCTGTGTGGTTTGGGATGCTCGTCGCGGCCAGGGCCTCGGGTCGTGACAAACTTACATTTTATGTAGTCATTGTAGTACTATCTTGAGTGTCTTGCATTTAGTAGAAATGTAGAGTCACCTTATTTGATAATGATTATAGTTAAGAGTTGTTCGAGGACGAACAAGGATTTAAGTGTGGGGTGGTGATGTTAGGTGTATTTATGCATTCTAGAATCACTATTCTAGCCTTTTTAGCCTTATTTTGAGGATGATTCTACACTATATTGGTTGATATTGAGATAAATGTATATCAAAGTGTTTAAGCATGTGTTTATAATGGTTACAAGGGTTTTCCAACTAGTTTATACTTTAAAGAGTCAATTAGAGTTCAATGGAGAAAACTAGTCTTACTAGCTTGAGCTAGGTGCTTGTCTAGTCTATCTTGTTGGATTCTATTATGTTCAATGAGTACCTTATGGGTTATAATGTGTTATTTTATGTGGACAACTTGTTAGGAGTGTACAAATTTCAAGTGAGTCAAGGGAAGAGTTGAAACTTGAAGTGAAAGATCATGGAAATCAACCTAGTCTAAGCTCTTGTTTTTTACTCATCGTGATGGATATAGTGTTGTTAGTACCTCTAATTCGTGTGGTGTGTTCTTGTAGGATCCTTTGTGAATTTAATATAATGATATATGGATGATATAGAGGCTGGAAAATCATTGGAAAGACACCACAAGACAAGGTATGAAGGAAGAAGGACCAACACTTAACAAAAAATTCAGAGGACAACTTCCATAGGCGCTATGTGATTAGCATGTGTCGCATGCTCTATTATTATGAAGTAGAGGGTGTGATGCATGCTTCACTCCATACCTGGGAGTTTCATGCTAATTTGACTTCTAGACGGACTTGGCTTACCCTAATTCTATAAATACATGTTGTATCACGTTTTTACATATCTTTGGACATATTTTGGAGATCAAGGGGCTTATACAACTTCATATTTAGTTTTATATTAATTGGATTTAGTTTATTCATGTTTTTTGTCATTAATTCCAACATTGTGATTACGATTATGACTATGCGTGGCTAAACACCCTCTTTCCTGGGTTGAAGCCAAGAACATGAGTATTAATGTTGTGAATTAAGAACAAAAGATCTTTCTTGATCAATCCTTTTTCTAAAATAACCGTTGAGGTACCTCAAGATCCCTTTCAAGTTTGAATTTGTTCATTTAGAATCTGGGTTCTTCTACTTCATATTTATTTAATATGAATATTTTTCTTTTTTTTAAATATCATTCCTTAAGTTCCATAGGTTTGATACTCCAGATAGATTTTAGTTAGGGTGGTACAACACCTTTGATATGCCATAGGGCCTTTTCTATCCTTACCAAATTCATTCTTTTGAAGCGTAACGTAAAAAGATCCTTCTTATCTAGTAATTTTTTTGGTTTGGAAGTTCCAGAATCTTGTCTGTGTATTTATATAACAAAGGAAAGCTTCCTACACTAATACTATGCCATTTGATTAAAATAAATTCTATACTGCTCACCACTTCCCGATGCCAAGGATAGGGTCGAACAGTCATTCTAAGATTGGTAGTCTGATACATTTCCATTATGTTACATATACGACCGTGGGTTACCAGAGAAGGGGGGATAAATCCTTTCTCCTTTCCCTTGCTCAATATTTTTTTTCTAATTAAAAGTATTAAGCCATTCTACTATTGGTACAGAGGCCAGATAGAAGGTTGCTCTCTATCCCAGTGGATCCATTATTTATGCAGCCGTGCAAATTAGCACTTCAGATTGATTCTGAGAAAGAACGTCTTGTGGATCTCTACTTGCCTATTTTAGAACCTTGGAGAATACTATGTTGTTGATCCCTTCTTGTGATTGATTTTAGCACTAACATGGTTTGCTCTGACGGTGTCATAGCATCAATAATGATCTTTTCATCTCTCACCAATGTCATGATCTTCTCATTTAAGATAAAGCATCTTGTTGTAGGGTGATTGACGATGTCGTGCTATTTTTTATACTTAGAATGATCGACTTTGTTAGCTTCGTTAGGTCACTTTAACTCTGGAAGGTCAATGACTTTCTTGGCCAGAAACTCATCGTGAATCGCGAGGACGTCAGAATCAGGGAAAGAATAGGCCTTCGTTTCTAACTCTTTCAAATTTAGGCTCTTCTTAAGGACTAGAAAGAGATTCATTCCTTTCATTAGAGAGATAAATAGAAGGGAAGTCTAGGAAGGAAAATACAAAAGTTGGAGACTACTCAGTCAATAGATCTTAAAGGACTGGGCACTGGGCAATCTATTAGTACAAGACTGGATATTGAAGTCAGGGACTCTACTTATGATTACGAATGGATGTAAGGACTTCTTTTATGAATATTTTATTTTGTAGTTCCTTTATTTATTCAATCCATCCCAAAAGGGAAGATATAATAAAAGAAGGAATAGGTATAGCTCACATCATAAGTATAGTTAGTTCATTGAGTGACTTATTGAGCAACTAGGGCCTACTTTCATACCAAAGGATTGAGACTTTAATTCTGAGATACTATGTCTGCACTTTTTGTGTTCTCTCCACAACTTTTTCATTGTGAAAATGAGTAAATTTTTAAATATAATTACCTATCCTCCATCGAATTTTCAATCAAAGGAGCGCTACTAATAGAATAGTTGTATAAAGGCATTTTTCAAGGCCAGGTTTCTGGTTAGGAATTCTAATTTAGTTACTGTTGGGAGTTGCTAATTGTCTAAGGTGTAGTTACTGGATTGTCTTATGATCCAACCAAAGAAAAGTGAGTTGGAGGAATTTTGGATAACTGGTCTTTTGGGAACACATTTTGTAGGGTAAATACCCGGTTAAGTTAGTATGAAGTGGTGTATATTTGAGTTTGTTTTAGTCCCGTCGGTAGGGAGTTTGAAAAGTCAGAAGTAGGTTGTAAAACTAGCTTTCAAAGGCATAAAGTACTTTAAGTATGAGGAATTTCAAATAAAGAAACCCCAATCAGGATGAATTTTCTCACGGCTACTGGCTTCGCATACGCATGGAAGATGTTTTTTTTTCAAAAAGTGGTACTCGTCATTTTCTTTTCAAAATGGGTTGTGTCTATCCGAGCTCATAATCCTAGCTTTATAGTCTTATATGTTCTTATAAATTACTTGGTCCCGTATAAACTAGCAACCTCGAATTAATAATTTTTCTGTACAAAATAGGGAAAAAGAATGTACCAGGCTAGAAGACCTTCTTTAAGAGTGAAATTTCCTTGCCAAGAGAAATCCATGGCTCTCTCGACCCAGGAAATAATGTCAAGAAGTAGAGTCCATATGGTTACCACCTATAGGGGATAATTATTTAAACCCATAAAATCTAGGTAGAAATCTTTAGATATTCCCCCAAGCGTAAAAATAGGCATTAACAAAACTTATCGATTAAGTAGGGAATATAATAGGAATTGAAGAAGTGCCTTGCCTCCTTAAATTAAGCATTTGAACTCGTTGGCTAATCCCTATAGGATAGAGGGATACCATGACTACACGATCTGTATGAACTCCCAATTCATTAGGCTTTTGATACAATCAAATAAAACAAATAAAAACCTCCAAGGGTGGCATATTCTAGGAGCCCAAACTATATGATTGGAAAAATCCTCCTGTGGGTCAAGGGATCCTTCTCCCTCTTCTTCTTTAAACTCAAATTGATATTTTTCATAGAGAAATCACTGATAAAGGATAGAACAAGAGACTTTTTGCATCATATCTAAGGGATTCCTTGGTTTGGGCTAAAGAAGCAATGTCACTCGATCATTATCAAACTGACTGCAATCTTTTATTGTCCATGAAGATCCACCAGTGGACCTTCTACATGATGTGGCATGGAAACATGATACTTTCAATGATTAAAACCATAAATATATGCGTGAACTAAGGATTTTTTGTTGGATATGATGCACTTTGCTGTGATTTGTATGTAAAATAGGTCTACAACAGTATTTGAACAAAAAGAGAAGAAAAAGAACTGAAAAAGACCAACTTTAATTAACATACAATTCATCTCCTGAGTCATAGCCATTCGATACAACTCGTATGCTGAATCATATAAGTAACAGAACCAAAATTCAAATGAAGGAGCCAAGTATGAGGAAGATACAATTCAAGTATCCCATTCATAAGCAAGGTTACGAGTCATATATGGAAGTCGTATGTGTAATAGAACCTGAGCTACCATCCAGAAGTTGAAGTGTCAAAGGAATACGAGTCAAAAGTCTAAGTATGACTCGTATTAGTTTGTCATATACAAACTAGTGTTCAATGCTGGCAAAGACTGA
The DNA here is from genome assembly GCF_002878395.1 of Capsicum annuum. Lineage (NCBI taxonomy): Eukaryota > Viridiplantae > Streptophyta > Magnoliopsida > Solanales > Solanaceae > Capsicum > Capsicum annuum. The sequence continues at coordinate 178,612,440 of NC_061120.1, read as the reverse complement.
AGTCCCAGGTGGATACAAGATGAGAACACGAGTCGTACACTTAAGTATGACTCATACAATGATGTCTTATGCTGAACATAAAGTTGAAGCCGTGGGAAGATTAGAAACAGGAATGGATACGACAAGATAGGGTATGAATCGTAAGCTGATGATACAAGTGAAGACCGAGTCATACCGACTACCACATAACTTTATTGTTCCCATTTTTAATAGGATTTTTCTGTTATTTTAAGATACTATAAATACCCTAGGGTTTATATTTTATTAGGTTACACTCTTGAACTTTCCTTTACATGCTTTTACATACTATTGCAATATTCTTACAATTGTTCTTGAGATTTTAGGGTTTATTTTTTTTGGTAAACAGACTTTTCATTCCACCAAATTTAACATTACAAAACCAGGTAATTGCTGACCAATTATCTCTCACATTCTACTATTACTCATTTACACACATATCTTGGCTAGCTACATATTCATCCAGGATAAGAATTTAACTTTTGTAACTGTTTGTGCCACTTATTTACAAAATTTCCTTTCATATGTATATGCAATGCTATACTTCAACAAATTGCATCACTAGAGTAAGGTCTCTTCTGGAATCTGAGGTGATTCCTAGCTGTCCAGATGGAATGGAGCATCATACTAAATGCTGCTGCTAAAATTTCTCTGTACCCTGTATCATTCTTCATCCCTGTCACCAACTAGTTTATCTCTGCATTCCATCTTTTAATTTCTCTCGATTATCCTAGCCATATAAGCAGTCTTCTCCAAATACCTTAGTGATGTTGCATTCAAAAAATAAATGGTCAAACAATTCATCAGCTATATTACAAAATACACATGATTGAGGAACATGTATGCCAATCTTCAGTAATCTCTCCACTGTTTCCAACCTGTGTTGTAGAGATAACCACAAATTGAATTTATGACTTGGCTGCATGCGAGGTTGCAAAATTAGCTTCTTCCATGACACTCTAGGGTGTTGAGGAATCTGCAATAAGTACAACTTCTTGATGCTGAATTTCCTTCCTTTTTGCAATATCTTCATCCTGTCTAACATATTTCATGCCCCTGCTGTGTCTCTATTATCAGCTTCCTAGTATTCAAAATCTTCCTAATCACCCAATAGACATCCTTGGGTAGATTGAATTACTCCAAGTCCTGCTGCTCTATGTAAAAGGTGTGGATCCATTTTATGCACAGGAAATCCTTTTTCATTACTATTGCCCATAGATTCTTAGCTATTGTATCCTTGTTCCATAAGTAAACGTTTATTATATTCAGCCCCCCTGCACTCTGTGGTAGACACATTTTTTCCTATGCTACAAGAGCCATTTTTGATATTTCATTCTTTCCATTCCATAAGAAGGTTGTGTATATAGTTTCAATGCCTTTGAGTACTTTCTTGGGGATTAGGAACACCTGTTCCCAGTATGTCTGCATACCAAATATCACTGCCTTGATTAATTGTATCCTTCCTGCATAGCTTAATAACCTTGCAGACCAACAATTAATCTTTGTTGTTATATTCTTAATCAATGGCCAACAAAGAGCTATAGATAAATTCCTTACAGTAGTAGGTACCCACAGGTACTTGAAAAAAATGTGCTTACACTAGAACCTATCTCATCCAAGATTTCTTGCTTCAAGTTTTCTGAGATGCTAGCCAGGAATAGAGAGATTTTATCTACATTTACTTGCAACCCTGATACTTTAGAAAACTTCCTAAATTTCTAGTTGAGTGGACTGATGGACCCTTTATCTTCCTTACAAAACATCAACAGGTCATCAGCAAAGCACACATGTATTGGCCCCAACTTCTTGCACCTTGGATGGAATTGGAAACTCTTATTCCTGGCCAGTTGCTTCAGCAATATGTTCAAGTATTCCATAGTAAGGATAAATAGGTAAGGCGACATTGGGTAACTTAGTCTTATACCTCTTTTGCCTTGGAATGCTTCAGTTAGGCCACCATAATGGTTAAGGAATAAGACACAGTAATTATGCATGCCATAACCCATTCTACAAATTTGCTTAGAAATCCCATCTATATCATCAATTTCCTTAAGAAAGCCCAGTCAAGTGAATCATATGCTTTCCTTATATCCACTTTGAGTATACATCTTGGAGAAATGCCTTTCCTATTATAGCCTTTGAATAATTCATGAGAAAAAAATTATATTATCTGTAATGCATCTCTGTAACACCCCAATTTTCTGAACCGGAATGCTACATGATGCTCATGACCTTGAAGGACCACAAGCTAACCCATGAATGATATCTGTACCTGTATACTGCATAATATATTATAAAATGTGGAAACATGAACATGAAAGGCCATAAGGTTTGAACTGAATAAACGTCTGATAACAAAATGTTTGAAAAAGGTATAACAATACAAAAATAAGTCATAAATACTGAAAATAATGAGATCTGAATATCTAATCTAACATCTAGTCTGGAAACCTCTAAATGAACTGAATAAGGAGTTGAAGGAACATGTCTCCAACTAACCCCATCTAGAAATTGAATAGTAAATGTAGCAATAATCATATCGTCCTTGAATGAGAAGGACTCACTGCAAACTCTGAAAACTGGAATGCTACTGTTGATCTGGAGCTCGTGCCTCTGAACGTATGGTGTAATAGAAGAGAAAGCACCATAGCACAAACGTGTCACTGATTGTACGAGTGAGGTAGGGTAAATCCAAAGGGTTATATGCATGAACAATTCTAACTAATATGAACGTGAGAATACATGCATGCATACATAACTTTAACTGAAGTCATGGAGATATAGACTACTGAGTCTGAATACTGATAACATGAGTGTACTAATACTGAGATACTGAATAGATAGATGTCTATTTCTGAAAGTTCAAATTATGAAGAACTGGTTTGGTTGACTGTGTCTGATAGTCCTAAAGCTAACTACTGATATCATGAATTTTGATAACTGATATGACTGATACATGAGTTCAGAAAACTGATATAACTAATATAACTGTGATGATCGTCCTAACCGATATAACTGATACTGAGCAACTATATTGAACAGTCTAAGTTCTGATGGAACTATATGAGTTCTATTTTATATGGAGTACCTAAATTTAAGATCAGTCTTGTCTAATGGGTGATCTTGAATACTATTTATAATGATAATGATTGATTGTCTCTATCAGTACTGAATCTGTATTACTGAACTGAGTTGACTGTATCTGACAATCCTGAATCTGTAACTGAAACTGTGGGATGTATTCATTTAACCGACATGCCCCAAGCTAAGCTGACTGGTTTCCAATATTTACCCTGACTGGAAGGGTATCAGTACCGCGCTACCAGTAAAGACATCTACTGTGGAGTCAGTCCTAATCTAGCGGGTGACTCCTAGGATCAGTCCTATACATATAAATATGCTAACGGGTGACCCCTGAGTATGTCAGTCCTATCTAACAGGTGACATCTCTTAGCTACGCTGGCTATGTAGTTCTGGAACTTAGGGATTGCTTCTAAGGATCTCAGTCCAAATCTAGCGGGTGAGTCCCTATCCCTAGGATCACTCAGTGCTGAATCCTACTCCTATATAAAAGACACTGAACTAAATAACTGGGCTAAACTGAATAACTGAACTGAACTGATTAGCTGAACTAATACTAATTAACAAGATTGATACTAGTGGTATTATTTAGCGGAACTAAACAAAGTTTACTGGATTCCGATGACTGATAGAATGTACTGAGTTTTGAGGAATGGTTGAGAGTACTGAAGTTACTAAGATTTACTTTGAATACTAAGGTAATAGATATTACTAAGTACTGAGATCATTGAGATTACTAAACTACTGAGATTACTGAGGTTATTGGATTTTCCTGAGTCATATGACTGACTGAATTCTATAGATCATGGCTTGACTGAGAGTATCGTCATAACATGACATGGATCTAGGCACACAGCTATATTTTTGGGTATGAATACCCCCAGGACTCGATGGAAGGAAACAGACACAACATGACTGACTTGATCATAAGATTGGAGTCCACAATTCACATTGTCATAAGTAGGGGATATTATACTTCATGTAGTTCTTCAACATCTTAAGCATGGTAAGGAGTGCATGGATACATTTCATGTACATATAGTATATCTCTATTATCATACATGCTTCATACCACAACAATAGCAACACATCAATAGCATGGAATTTATATTGAACTATATAGCTAACATGGACTTGTCATTTAGATATCATGGAACCATGTAAACATGAATTTCTAGCATCCTAAGCATTTTATCAAACACCTTGCATGCATAATATTGATAATAGGTGTACTTAACAAATTTAGAAATCGTGAACCACCTAAATTCATGGGTTTCCAACTGACCTATTCACATGATTCATGAAAAACACATCAAGACACAACCTTGAATTCAAACAACAATCATTAACATGAATATAGTCATAAAACAACAAGGAAATCACAATTTATAATTTAAAACATAATTCTTTAGCTCCATGGATGAAAGGGACCCATGGATGAACACTACGCATACCTTAGATTAAGAATTCGTGAAGATTGACGGTGAAATTTCCTTGAAATAGACTCTTCTATAAAAACTCTAGGGCTTGTTCTTGAGAGTTTTGATCTTGAGAGAAAACCCTAATATTGTGGTTGAGAGTGTATGAGAGAGCTTTTTGAGATGTTTAACTAAAGAGAATGGAAGATAATACGCTCCTTGAGGGTTATAAGTCGTGGGAAATGAAGGAAAAAAACCAAAATATCATTACTAAAATAAATTCTCAGTTGCTGAAAATCATAGCTGATGACATTTATGACAAGGCATCAAAAATGTCATCACACAGGAGCTGGAATTGATGGTTTCTGCCTAAGTCTGACGACATTTATGACAAGACATCAAAAATGTGATAGGCTGTCAAAAATGTCATCACACAAAAGCTGAAATTGATGGTTTCTGCTTAAGTCTGATGACATTTGTGACAAGGCATCAAAAATGTGATAGGACATCAAAAATTTCATCACACAGAAGCTGGATTCTGCCTAAGGCTGACAATATTTTTGACAAGGTGTCACAAAGGTGACAGACCGTCAAAATTGTCGTTACATAGTTGCCAGACCGATATACTGGAGTAAAATTGGAATAAAATTTTTCTCCAATATTGAATTTAGGAGAAATTGTTATCGTTGGAAATCTAATTCAAAGAGATTTCATTTAATAAATAGTAAACTACTCAGTTCATCATATACAACGAGTTATGGTTGATTGAAGTTGACCTAAGTTTTGACGCTCACTTAAACTTAAATGATAGGAAAGCTTTTAACTTGTACTTGAGTTAGGAGATCTATATGATCTAAATTCATGCTCAAATATATCCCCATACTACATAATTGATTAACACACTAAATTTACATAGGATTCAAGGCTTTTGAAATGTCTACGTATAGGAATGACGGATTTTCATCCTAGTCCAAAATGTGGGGTATTACAATCTCCCTTCTATAAAGGTTTATTGTGAATCCCCTATTAAGTCCCCTATAACATTCTTTAGTCTTCTAGTAATCACCTTAGTGATTATCTTATATACTATGTACAACATGCAATAGGCCTGTAATCCTTAACTTGAGTTGGGGAGACTACTTTAGGAATCAAAGTTACAACAGTATAGGTGATTCTTTTATCCATTACACTACTATTGAAGAAGTGAAATATAGCATTCAACAGGTCAGTATGTACCTCCTCCCAGCAGTTAGTGAAAAATTCTATAGGAAAGCCATCAACTCCAAGTGTTTTTTCTTGGGCATTTGCTTAATTGCAGCTTGGACCTCCTCAGGTGTTACTTGTTGGACCAAGCACATCTGCTACTCCCTAGTAAGATAGTAGCCCTCCTGAACTACCTCAGTATCAGGGCAAGGATACATCTCCCTTTCCTGCCCCATTAGGTTTGAGAAGAATGAAATGAACTCCACTTTATTATCCTCGGGTATTGTTAACTTGACCCCATTCTCATCATGTACAGATGTGATGGTGTTGTTACTTGTTCTCATTTTCCATTGTACATAGAAATATCTTGTATTGGAATCACCACTCTATATCCAAGAAGCTCTGGCTTTTTGTCTCATTACATGTTCTTCTATTTTGCTTTATTTCTCTATTTTTGTTAATGTTCTCTTCTCTTGCTCCTAAAGTTATTCATTTGGTTGACTTGCACTACTTCTAATATTGTCCTGGCAGTATCTAAGTGTTGCTGGTATGCTGTAAGATGTTTGTTCAACTCCTTAATAGAACTTGCCACTGCTTTTAGTTTTTTCCAAATAACCTGCATTGGATCTTAGTTACTCTCTTAGTCCAAGCCTTTTTGACCTTACTTTTAAACTCAGGGTGACTCATCACAGTAGAGTATAGTTTAAAATGTTTTGGATGTAGTGCCCTGGGTATTTGTGAGTTACAGTTGATCACAAGTGGTGAGTGATCAGATACCCCTGAAACTATGTAGTTAGCCTCGATGTGCCCTTGTCTTTGTAAACAACAATAGTTCCCAAAAGCCCAGTCAATTTTGCTATAAATTATGGATTCTATTGCCTGCTTATTACACCACGTGAAGTGGCATCCTGTGCTTCTCAAAAGAGTGAGTTGATTTGCTTCTACCATATCCTGAAATCCCCGCACTCCAGCCTGAGTGACTGGATTACCAATTCTATCTCCTGAGCTCAACACATCATTAAAATCTCTATAAACCAGCCCCTCAGACTTTATCTGACTTTCCATGGCTATAAGTTCCTTCCACAACTACTGTCTTTCCATTAATTCATTACTGGAATACACTATAGTTAGTATACTTGTGAACAATGTGTTAGTATTAGTTGCTATACAATGCATAAATTGATTCCCTATTTGTAGTATCTACACCTGAATGTGCTTTTACCAGATAAGCCAGATTCTCCCATTTACAACATAATTATAGTTAAACTGAGCATTCCAATCTCTAGCTATATTTGTTTTCACTTTTGCAGCATTGTGACTCCTCACTCTAGTTTTAATGATACCCATTATTTCTACTTTATTCTTTCTCAGAAAGAGCTTCAACTCCTTCTATTTGAAGTGCTTATTAAGCCCTCTGATATTCCAAGAACAAACGATCATGGGGATTGAAACTGATCTCCACCTCAATCATTAGTCCCAGTTTGCTCCCCTGATATTTTCTTTCCTTCCCTTGATTTCTCCATATTCTCCAACATAGTAGCAGTAGGAACCACCTGATTAGCATTCTTACCAATTTCCAGTATTTGGTCAGACTCATATTGCTCTACCACTTGATTTTTAGTCCTTTTAAGTTTTGGTACTTGGGCCTACTCAGGGTTAGTTTTATCAGCTTCTATCACTTCCTATAGCTGAATAATCCTCCTACGTTTGCGGTTCCTTCTCCTTATCCCCTATTGTGGTGGAGGGTTGGCCTGCTTTTCTATCTAAGGTACCTTCTTATGTAGACATTCATCGACAGTATGACCAAAGCTATTACAATTACTACAGAATTTTGGGATCCAATCATATGTAATGACTTGTTGTATGGTTCCCATTGGAGTGCTGAGTTCCACCTACTTTGGTAGTATATGGCTAATGTTTGCCTCTACTAAAACCATTGCAAATGATATCTATTTTATCCCAGCAGTATACTTATCTGTGTACATCAGTTTACCTATGACACTTGCTAATTTACTCAATGATTTCGTCGACCAAAACCCAAGAGGTAGGATAGGGAACTTTACCTACAAAAGGCACCTTATGCAGACATTCTGGTTTGAATTCAAAATCAATCGACCAATTCCTTAATATCATTGGCCTATTCCTATATCTATAAGGTCTAGATTGTAGCACTAGGTCTTTATCCACTAGTGTAGCAATTTTGAAGATATAATAGCAATCATCATGATATAATACCTTTGGTTTGGAGACAAAATTCCCCACATGAGTAATGTAGTTCTCCATTGTTTTGAAAAATGGAGAGTCCCCCAGTACATATCCGACCAACGTTGTGCTCCAATGATTTTCCTGGATTAGTATATCCTCTTCCTCTAGCTGAACAATCAATTTTTCTCCCTTCGTCATAGGTGGTATATATGCAAGAGCCTGCCCCATTTGGGAACTTTAATTTGTGATTTTTACTTGCTCCTGTACCTTTTCTGTTTTCACTTTAGCTTGGACTGGTGAAGGTTGTGACGAGGTTCTCGCTTCAGAGAATTGTAGTCTACGGGGAAATTATGAATCATCTGGCCTCCATGAAATCCTTTTCCCAGCTGGCTTATGTTTCACCAACCTCGACTCCTCAAGCTCAATTTCTTCACTGATAGGCTGAAACGAGAAAGTGAGGAAGTTCCCAAATATTATCGGGCCTAGATGTTATTGTATTCCACTCACCGGAGTTACAATGACCAGTGATGGCGATGTTGTAGATCGACGAGCCATTTTCTCTACCAGCGTATGTTAGCAGCCTTGCTAACGTGCGCGCAGAGAAAACCTCCCTTTTTTTTATTTTTATGGTTTATTCAATTAAAGACTTTAGAGTTTATTTATCTTATTCTTTTACAATTGCTTTTATGTGTTCTTCATTGATAATCATAGTCTCTTGGACAAACATTAGCAGCAAATCTCCTTAGCTAGGGTTGTGGGAACCCTGACAGATTAGCTATGTAGAGGAAGTGTAAGACTCAATTGTTCTAGGGTTTCTGCATGTATCTTAATTTTTTTTTCAAAATAGTAAAACTCATAGTAGCTGCAGACGCTTGAGATGTCCTATATTCATATCCATTTGATAACCAAGAAGCTTGCGATTGGGAAAATATGATTAAGACAATAATTTGGGATTTTTACCTCTACCTTATAGTCCCTGCATTCCATCTTATCACTTGATCCTACCCCAACAAGTGTAACTGAAGCCATATCAAGGGGCAAAAAGGCAACACCTTGAGACGATAACCAAGTAAAGGGTGAAATTTATCTTCTAGCTTACCTAGTAGTTGATAAGACTTATCTTGTAGGCTTTGCATATAGAACAACAGAATAATTAGGTTGATCACAAGAAATTTACAAAGTTAAGAAGCCAAGGGAACACATCCCTAGTATTTGTTTCAAATTGATTACAACTCGAAAACACTCAAGACTTGGTTACTATTTGTGATTGATAACAAAATCCCCCTCATTTACTTTCTTGTACTGCTCATGGATTACATTTAGGCAAGAAACCGTTCATGTTTTCCATGCGGGATTAACCCCGTCCTTGTTGGGTTATTATATTTACAATCGACCGTATTATACTTCTAATAGGAGTGTAGTTTTGGGCGATATCAAATTTTGGAATTGTTGTTGGGGAAGATGGTTGAGTAGTAAATTGAATTGGTGGAGTTCACATATTTTTAATTTTTTTTGCCTTGGCATACACCGATGTATGACAAGTACTAGGAGTAGAGACAATCCCTTACTCCCGTTTGATCTTGAAGTAGAGAGAATCCTTTAAACTTCGAGAAGGATGTCAGGATAAATTCATTAAGGGGTTCAAGATCCCCTACCTGTAGATCCAAATATGACACTCCCACATGCTTCATTAGATCCATAGAATATTGCAGACTTATAGATACTACAACTATTGGAGCAAGAACATAGAGAAGTAGAAGAAGCTAGACTAGCTACAGAGGCGGCAATAGCTCAGCAATTAGGACTGGTACGGCTGAGACAAGTTGTTTATCATCGAGTTCAGAGAGGTAGGGCTCCATTATTCCAGTATATCAACACTTAGACCCATATGAGAAAGATGATGAAAATCTAGGTTATGTTGAGCCTAGAGAGTTCAGAGCCATTGTTCCTCTTGCTTTAGCCCCTAATGTGAAGTTTGATATCACTATTGCTATGATCAAACTGTTAAATATGAAGGGTGTATTTTTAGGTGCAGTAAAGGATGATGCAAATACGCACCTTACAAATTTTATTGGGGTTTGCACAAATTATAATATTCTAGGGGTTAATCAGGAAGCATTGAGATTGAGGTTGTTCCTATTTTCTTTGTTAGGTAAAGTATCAGTATGTCTAGGGGAACTTTCTAGAGGATCTATCACTACTTAGCAGGAGTTGAAGACACAGTTTCTAAGCAAATTCTTCCCTCCTGTACTAATGTTATAGTTGAAGGATAAACTTTACAATTTCAGACAGCTACTTGTAGAGTCTATGTGTGAGGCATGGTTTTGACTCAAGAAGAAGCTAAACATTGTACCAAATCATAGAATCAGAGGATCTAACTTGTTTGAGATCTTCTATCGATCATTGAATAATAGTTCAAGATCTATGATAGATACTATTTTAAGAGGATCATTTATGTGTTTTTGGTAGGAAGCTGCACAGAAAATACTAGATAATATCGTGGTTACCAACATAGGATGGCATACTCAATATATGGAATATGGTGGTGGTAGATATGCTATTGGACCAACAAATACATATAGAGCAGCGAATGACATGGTATCACAAGAGGTTGCACATCTTCATACAGATATTAGGTTACTTACAAACAATTTACGTCAATGAGTGGTGAGAAGGTAAATACAGTAGTGGCACATGGGTGTACCTCCAAACTATTCGAGATCGAATCTAAAGAATAGACAAAGTATCTTGATCGTATATTGGCAGATTTTAGATCCCAAGGGCAAGGAAATTGAGGTCGAAACTATTATAATGATAGATACAAAGATAGAAGTAAAGACAGAGATGGTGATTCCACCAGGTAGTTGAGATACAGAGTCCAGAATAGAGACACTTTTGGCCAAATTGTTCAAAGGACAAGAAAAAGTCAAGAGAACTACATGAAGGATATCAAAGCTGATCTATCAGGATTGAGCCAGAAAGTTGAGTCATATGCTACGGTAATTAAGCAGTTGGAGCAGCAGTTTGGATAGATGTTAGCCATATTAAACCAGTGACAACCTGGCACTCTTCCAAGTAACACAGTGGTAGATCCTAGAAATGATAGTCAATGCCATGCCATTACCACTCGGAGTGGTAAGTTACTACAGATCTATCTTTACCCATAATTGATGAGCAGAAGAATAAGGATAAGCCGGATGATATTGGGAGTAGGAACAAGAAGAATAAAGGAGAAAAAAAGAATATAGAGCCTGTGCTGAAGCCCATTCCAAGACCACCTCCTCTCTATCTGGAAAGATTAAGAAAGAAACAAGTAGAAGGTAAGTATTAAAAAAAAAATTCTATGTTAAAAGAGTTAATTGTAAACATATCGCTTGTAGAGGAAATGGAGGAGATGCCAGGATATGCAAAATTCATGAAGGATTTTATCACCAAGAAAAGGTCAGTCAGTTATGAACCTATTGACAATATTCATCATTACAGTGTTGTAGTCACTAGATCTTTGGTAGAGAAAAAGGAGGACCCTGGTGTCTTTATAATACCTTGTACTATTGGGTCTTTTAACTTTACTCGAGCATTATGTGATTTGGGGGCTAGCATCAACCTCATTCCCTTTGTCATATTCAAATAGTTGGGGTTGGGAGCTCCCAAACCAACTACTATGAGACTAGTAATAGCGGATAAAATAGTGAAGAAGCCTGTTGATATCCTTTATGATGTTTTGGTAAAAGTGTTTTCTTTCATATTTCCTTCTAATTTTGTTATATTAGATTATGAAGTGGACTTTCAAGTCCCGATTATTTTGGGAAGATCATTTTTGGATACAGGTAGGATGTTGATTAATCTGGAGAAAGGACATCTAATGCTGTGGCTCAATGATGAACAGATGATATTCCACATATGCAAATCTATGAAGTAGCCTGATAAGTTGAGAGTGGTATTTGTGACTGATGTTGATGATAAGGAGACAGATTCATTCCATGATATAGATACAGTTACTCTATGAGATAATGGTTTTGATACGATTATTCCTATTAAAGAGAGGATAGGTATCAAAGCTCTTGCAGCTGTGATTATGAATTTTGACTCTAAAGGTATTGAGGAGTAAGAGAAGTTAGTGGTTGCGTTGCATTGCGATGGTTATAATTATTCACTAAAGAAGCTTTATCTAGATTTAAAGAATCAAACTACTCTACTTGATCACCCATCCATTATGGAACCACTGATTTTAGAGTTGAAGGTCCTCCCATCTCACTTGAAATATGTATTTTTGGGGACCAACGACACTTTACTGATTATTATTGTAGCTGATTTGAGCCAGTCAGAGGTAGAAGTATTGTTGTCAGTTTTGTAGAATTTTAAGAGGGCCATTGGATGTTCCATTGTAGATATTGTAGGAAATTCTTCTTGTTTTGTGTGCTCATAAAGCACAACTTGAAATGGATTGTGTTCCATTTATTAAACATCAACTAGACTCAATCCTCCTATGCAGGAGGTAGTGAAGAAAGAAATAATCAAGTAGTTGGATGCTGGTGTAGTGCATCCCATTACTGATAGCAAGTGGGTAAGTCTGGTATAATACGTTCCAAAGAAAGGTGGAATAATTATCGTGCCTAATGAGAAAAAGGAGCTAGTGCCTATGAGGCCAGTCACTGGATGGAGAGTGTGCATGGATTATTGGAAGTTGAATGCATGGACTCGGAAATACCATTTTTCTATGTCATTCATGGATCAGATGCTGGACAGGTAAGCAGGCAGAAGATGGTACTGTTTTCTTGATAGATACTCAGGTTATAATCGGATCACTATTGCACCAGAGGACTAAGAGAATACTACCTTTATATATCCTGATGGGACCTTTGCATTCAAGAGGATGTCATTTGTGCTATGCAATGCCCCAGCCACTTTTCAGAGATGTATGATGTTTATTTTATTTGATATGGACGAAGACACTATTGAAGTTTTTATGGATGATTTTTTAGTTTTTGGTGAATTTTTTGATAACTTCCTTATTCACATGGCTAAGGCTCTACAACGGTGTGAAGAATGCAATCTGGTGCTTAAATGGGAAAAGTGTTATTTCATGGTCAAATAAGGAATTATTCTTGGGAATAAAACTTTGAAGAGAGGCATAGAGGTGGATCGAGCAAAGATTGAGGTGATTGAAAAATTACCTTATCTAATTTCTGTAAAGGGAATTTGGATTTTTCTAGGGCATACAGGTTTTTATAGGTAATTTATCTAGGACTTCTCAAAGATTGCTAGTCCACTTTAAAAGCTTCTTGAGAAGGAGGTAAATTTTATTTTGATTATACATGTAAGAAGGCTTTTGAAAGCCTAAAAGAGAAGTTGGTGTCTGCTCCAATCATTGTGTCTTCTGATTGGTCTTCACCTTCGAGATTATGTATAATGCTAGCGGATTGGCCTTGGGGGATGTACTAGGAAAAGAAAAGAAAAGATCCTTCATCCCATCTACTATGTTAGTAAGGCACTAAATCCTGTGCAAAAGAACTATATCATGATGGAACAAGAGTTATTAGCAGTGTTTTTTGCCTTTGAAAAGTTTAGATCTCACTTGATTGAGACAAAGGTGATTATGAACACAGATCATGCCACATTGCGGTACTTAATGGCTAAGCAGAATGCAAAACTGAGGATTATCTATTGGGTGTTACTATTGCAAGAATTTAATTTCGTAAAAGACAGAAAAGGAACAAAAAATTAAGTTGCAGATTATTTGTCTAGACTAGAGAAGGAAGCTATATAGAAGGTGGCTAAGGGATTGGAGATTGATAACAGTTTTCCAGATGAACAGATACTGGTAGCTTTCTAAGATTTAATTCCATAGTTTGTAGGTTATGCAAATTACTTAGCAAGTGATCTAGTCCCAGAAGATCTTTTATATCAGCAAAGGAAGAAGTTCATGCATGAGGTACGAAAATTTTTTGGGGATGAACCTTATTTAACAATTGTGCAGATGGAATAATTATCAAATGCATACCTGAGGTAGAGATGATGAGTATACTTGAAGCCTGTCATTCATCTCCAATTGAGGGTCATCATGGAGGGTCCCATACAGCTCCTAAGATCCTGCAATGTGGCTACTATTGGCTGACCATATACAAAGGTGCTCATGACTATGTTATTGCCAGCGACAAGATTTCATTGGACCTTCTGTAAGTTCGTGTGGAATGAAGTACATACTTGTGGTTGTTGAATATGTTTAGAAGTAGGTGGAAGTGATTGCACATCCTAATAATAAAGCAAGGAGTGTTACTATATTTTTTAGAAAGAACATATTTTCTCAATTTGGTATGCTAGTGCCATTTTAGTGAAGGAGGGTCAAATTTTTGCAATTATCTATTCAAGAGTACGCTTGACAAATATGGAGTAAACTACAAGGTGGCAACACCTTATCATTCGTAGACTAGTGGACAAGTTGAAGTGTCCAATAAAAAAATCAAGTCCACATTGGCAAAGACTGTGAATGCCAATAGGACTGATTGTGCAAAAACATTAGATGATGTATTATGGGCTTACCGCACAGCTTACAAAACCCCCATAGGTGCTTCACCTTATTAGCTTGTGTATAGAAAAGCTTGTCATTTACAAATTGAGCTTGAACATAAGGCACTATGGGCATTGAAAAAAGTTGAATTTAGAGTTGAAGGATGCAACAAAAGCAAGGTTGAATAATATCAATGAGTTGGATGAATTTTGGCTCCAAGAATATGAAAGTTCATCACTTTACAAGGAAAAGATGAAGTTACATTACGACAGCAAGATTGAGAAGAGGGCTTTAGAAAATGTCAACCTAGTTCTGTTATACAATTCCAAGCTTCCTTTGTTTCTAGGTAAGTTAAAGTGAAGATGACATGGTCCATTCACAGTGACAAGGGTTTATCCCTATGGTGCTTTAGATATAAAGAAGGATGGTGCAAACCCATTCAAGGTAAACGAACAATGAGTAAAGTACTTTATAGAAAATACAGAAGAAATGAAGGAAGCGGTTAATATTGACCATGATGAAGTCTGAGTAATCAAGGAAATTATATCATACAGCGATGTTAAATCAAGCGCTTCATAGGAGGAAACCCATAAGGCTAGTTGCTGAAATCTGAGTATCCAACTTAGCCACGTCGTGCCGCGATATTAAATCAAGCGATGCATGAGAGACAACCCATGTTTTGTACTTATTTCATTTATAGGGTAATGTCTTTCTTCAATGTGCAGGATAAAAGAATGCAGACAAAATACAGAGAAGTCAAAAAAAGTTATCAGACGGACTCTTTACGAGTCAAATATATATGGTACGACACATGAGTTAGAGTCATATTGACTTAGGAGAAAAATCAAAATCAGGCATTAGTTTCTGGAATGAATACGATTCTCAATATTAGTTATAACCCTTGGGTATGGTTCGTGACTAAGAGTCGTATCCAGTTGTGATACCCCGTGCATCTACCTAGCTTGAAATCGTCTCAAGAATATTAAGGACTTACTTTGAAATATGAATCCATTTTTGTACACATGGAATTTTTAAGATTTTCAATTTTTGTCATGTGAGAAATTTAATTAGCTTTCCAACAATACCAATTTTGTCCAAATCTGGTATTGGAAGAGAAAGTTATGGCCAAAGTACAAAAGGTAGTCAGAACTGCCCAGGTGCAATGGTGGAGACCGATGGCCCGTCGGACTAGCGATAGACTGTCTCCTACACTGTCGCAGCAAGGTAGTGACACCACTTTCTACCTATAAGCGATGGCACAGACCGATAAACCGTTGAATTAGTGACGGACCGTTGCTTAGGCTATCACAAGGAAGACAGTAAGGCCCCATTCTACCCAGGTGCGATGATCAGGACCGACGGACCGTCGACCCAGCGATGGACCGTTGCACCCACCATCGCATATTCCATTCAGTTATTTTAAAACCATTTTAAAAGAGTATTTGGGTCTTTTTCCATTTGATTTAATCCCTTATTACACCTGACCATAGCTCATCACTTTATTATTCTTCTACAACAACAAATTAAGGTTTCTCTAAGAAATCAATCTCCAAGAACAAGAAACCCTAGGTGCTTGATTCCACGCCAAGAATTTAAGTTTTTCTCCACAAATCTTCAAGAAACTCACAATCCAGGTATGCATAGTGTTCATTCATGGACTCCTTTCATCTATGAAGCCCAAGAATCTCTTTTCAAAGTTCAAGTATATGAATTTTATGAATTTTATGTTAGGTTAGATTTTGTCATGTTGATAATGACTAATTGAAATTCTAATCCATGTTTGGTGTTAAGTTTTATGTGGAATTGATTAGTATGGGTGAAGATTCACATGAAACTATGATTAAACCCTTGAATGATGAAATTAGAGTTGAATCATGATTCTTACTTGTTGTATAATGTTGCCTACATGTACTATGCTCACCATGTGTTTGATTAATTGCCTATGTGAAGAAAAAGTGCCAGAATAGTATGATATTATGAAATCCCCATTTATGTACAAGCCTATGCATGACAAGTGTTTGATGAAATGTCTTAGTCAATGAATTATGGAATTATGATGGTAATTATGTATTCAAGATAGTCATGTTTGTCAGTTTCTTTCCATCAAGTCTTAGGGGTACTTGTACCCGACAATTTAGCTGTATGCCTAGAGCCAATGTCATGTTTTCAAGATATTCTCAGTCAAGCCATGTTCAGTAGAATTCAGTTAGTCTCATGACTCAAGAAAACTCAATAATATTCCATCAGTTAATGGAACTCAGTAAACTCATCCCAGTCAGTTCAGTTAGCCATGTTCAGTGTCCATTCAGATAGGAGTAGGAATTAGCACCGAGCGAACCAAAGGATGGGAACTCACATGCTAGTTGAGGGTGTGATTCTTAGGATCAATCCTTGTATTCCAGAACTACGTATCCAGTGTAGGTTGAGATATCATACCTTCTAATTAAGGGTAGATAAGGTGACTTAACTTGCTAGTTGAGGGTTCCCACCGTTCTCATTAGAGTAACCTGCTAGTTGAGGGTCACTCATATGTTGTCCTTACCAGTAGCACGGTATCGACACCCTTCCAATCAGGGCACAGATTGGACCCCAGTTCAAATATAATGCATCATTTGGGGCATGTCAGTTAGATGACTACTTCCCATAATTTCAGTATCAGTATCAGTAAAAGAACTCAGATAGTTCTTCAGATTTTAGGACTATCAGATACGGTACAAAACTCAGCTGTTCCATCAGATTCTGGACTGTCAGGTACAGTCATTCATGTTTCAATTATATCAGTTATCAGTATGTCATGTTATCAGTATTCAGATTTAGTAATCATGTTATCACGATATTAGTGTCAATTATTATATTGTATTCTCACGCTCATGATAGTCAGTGTGTTATTATTATTGTTCATGCATATGAACCCCATACATTTAGCCTACTTCACATGCATACTAGTACATTCAATCGTACTGACGCATTCACGTTATGGTGTTTTATACCATAGGTTCAGAGACAGAAGCTCCAGAGCATCAGTAGCATTTTAGTTTTAGTAGTCAAAGTTAGAAGTGAGTCCTTATCTTTCGAGGACATGATCATTACTTTATCATTTCATTAATTAATTTATCAGTTGGAGTTAGTTAGGGACATGTCCCATCAACTCCTTATTCAGAAAGTCATGTTTTAGAGGCTTTTCAGACTAAAGTATGTTCAGATAATTTATTTTAGTTGTTTTGGGTATTCATACCCCACCCAGATGTTATATTTATATCAGATGTTATGTCTCAATTTTGAACCTTATGGCCTTTCAGTTCATATTTCCGCATTAAACAGTATATTATGCAGTACACAGGTACAGATATCAGTCATGGATTAGCTCGTGGTCCTTCGAGGTCATGATCACGGTGTAGCATTCCGGATACCAGATGTGAGGCGTTACACCAGTCCAGAACACAAGTAAGTCCCTGGTCTATATGAGTCAAAGCAATTACACGTAAGCTTGGGTACGAGTCGTATTCACCACTTATACCCAAGCTTATAAGGTCAGTTCTCAGGTTGACTCGACCCAAAATACAATTAAAATAAAAGAGGAGGATACTCGATCAGGCACCCGATTGCACTTCTCGTACCCTCCTTATTTCTCAATCAAATTTCCAACTCAAATCCTAAAAATCAAAGTGTTTTCAACCAAATCTAACCACCAACAACCTTGAATCCTTCATTTTGTATGGTTTTAACTCGAATTTAAGGACACTAGATCCAAAATCAAAATCCACTACTCTCCACTGAACAAGTAAGTTTCTCAACTTATTTTTGCTACATTGTAAGTTGAAATGAGTAATATGTGATATTGTAAACTTGGTTTAAGTAGAATTTCTACATTTATTGGTTTGTTGGTGCTCTAGTTTTGGTATTTTTGTTGAATTTGAAAAATAGGACTAGAACTAGGGTTTAGGAATGGATTTTGATGTCTATGTGTGCTGAAATACTGAATAAAGCTGAAAATTAGTCATGGATATTTTAGGATTAGAGTCAATCTTTGAAGTCAAACTTCTATGTTGCAGTGGATACGAGACTTCTTACAACTCATACCCACCGGTACAGAGTTGTAATGAGACTCGTACCCACTGAAAATATGGAATTATAACAAATTCAAAGTTCTGGAATGGATATGACTCAACCATATGAGTCATATCCAAACCATACGACTCGTATACTTTGGTCTTACCCACCTAGAGAGAAATTAAAATAGACTAAATATTTTTGAGTTGCTTACAATTGTTGGACACGATTCATACCCATCTGGTACGACTACTAAGGAGTAGTCATAAGAAGACCAGTAGCCACAGGTCATGCACTGTCTAAGATACAACTCGGTTATACGAATCGTATCTATTGGGTACGATCAGTAGCCACCACTTGTACCCAACTCAGACAAGGAACATTGAACTTTAGTTTTAACTTTTGCTTTTCGTTTCTTAGTTACTAATAATAGTGTATTTGCAGGTACAATGCCTCCAAAGAAAACTTCATCCTCTAGATCATACACTAAGAAAGGGACCAAGCTACCACCGGTTAAAAGTGAGGAAATCAGTGTCTCCAAGTCGGAATCCATATCTGAAAGCAATAGAGAAGAATATAATGAAACATTATCAAATCAAGTTTCTTCAAATATAAAGGCAGCTACTAGGGAAAAGGAGAAGAAGGTCATTCTCTAAGAGTCTACCACACCACCACCAAATGGGCCGAGAAGAAAAAATACAATAGTATCTCCTCTTCATACACCACAGCCCATTGATGACAATGATGATGATAAAAAGGAATATAGTTTAGCAGAGGAGAGTTAAAATGAAGCTCAGGGTCCTGAGGTAGATACTACGCTGATAGATAGACTGGACCTCCCCTCTCATTGACCCCTGCTCTGGTGCCCATTATCAAATGAAGGGGATATCCCAACATGCAGAAGACATTTAACTTAGGGTTGTATCATTTTTTGGGTGTTAAGATTATGAGAGTGCTATATCTAGAGAGAATAATGACTATTACAAGGATGGCAGAGTTACCCAAGTTTTCATAATGCTTTTGACAGTATGGATTCGACTGGATGATGAGAGCACTGGGGAAATACAATTAGGTCCTCGTACGTGAGTGTTGCGCGACTTATAAAAGAGAGTTACAGAGGCAGTATTCATAATGTATGTTGTAGAAGGGAGGAGATCCTATTACCTCCTTGATGATTCGTGGAGTTCAAGTTAATATATCACCCCAAACCATAGGGAGATTCTTGTATGGGCTAAAATATCAGGCTCCAGCCAATACAAGAGAGATAGACTATAGGATGGTAGAAATAAGAAAAATCACTAAGCAGACGCTGGGTACTGATGATAAAATGGTGATGTTTAGATCGATAACTAAAATAATAGTAGCGCATGGTGAGCATGCGACTTGGGTTGCAGCAGATATTGGTGATTTACAACAAATAAAGAAGGAAACCCTTAATTTTGAGGTTAAGGCTTGGTGGACACTAGCCCGATATCGGCTGTGTCACACTACTAGAGATGATGTTCTAAGACCGGTCTGATCTACTATGATAGTTGGTTTCACAGCTGGGTACACATTCTATGTTGGTGAGTTCCCAGCCCGAGAGATATAAAATAGGATAGTTGGGGTGCGTAAGGCATTTGTTGTCCTACCCCTACATGATTACCCAAATTTTCCTAGTAGAAGGAGTTATGGAGCTCTCTGGGGTTGACAAGAGGATTGAGGAATGGAGGACATTTGCTATTAGGCTGATTCGAGATGCGGCTAACCCTTTGGACCAACCTATGAGAAAGGCCATTGATGATATAGAGGGACTATTTTTGCAAGATAATCAGCCTGACACCCCTTTTATAGCTAAGGCTATTGAGGCAGGTGCAAAGTCTAAGGCCGCACCCACAGATGCAGCAGGTACTTCCAGTGCCCCACCGCTAGTCTAGTATGTGCCACCCAGTCCATGGGGCATGCCACCAGGTGTTATACTAATTTCCCAGACTGCATGGACAGAGATTGTGACCTAGCTAGCTATGCTTACTGTGAAGGTAAGTCATATGGAGGGCAGAGTAAGAATTTGGATGGACAAGCAATTTGAGGCGTAAGATAGGCGAGTCCAAGGGAATCTAGAAGTGTTTAAGTTGAGGATTACTCAACAGTTAGGTACTGGGTAGACACCCAATGTTGCTAATGTCATAGACCAGATACTAAGATAAAGAAGATGGTCACTGATTTATATGAGAGGTAGGTTGATGCTGAGTAAATTATGGATACTGTGATCCCATAATCAAGGTGCCTAATATTTGGGTAGATCCAATGGATGTATAGGTTGAGAAGATCAGAGAAGATAAGAAAATAAAGAAGAGGAAAGGTAATGCAGCTAAGAATAAAGCCAAACTCGAGAGCATCTATGATTAAGATAATAGAGTGATACGAGTCAAAGAGATAGCAATGGGAGATGGTAGGTCAAGAGCTCTAGTTCCTGATATTGAGGGGGTTAACGGTGTGCCCCCAACTATTATTGATTCAGACCGGTTATTTGGACAGTATCTGACGGAAGTGGGACCCAAATTGAGGGCCCATGTCCTGATGTTGATGCTCCAGGGCCTTGAACGCCTAGGTATGACCCTTATCCTTAATCTATTTTATTTTTGAAGCACTAGGGGCGGTGCAACATCCTTCAGTTTGGGGTGGATTTTATTTAAAAAATTTTAAGAGCAGTTTAAAAATTTATAGATGTAGCTAAATTGAAAGTTTGTTATGACTTGCACGTTTGATACGGGCAGCTGATAAAGGGAGTAGATCAGCGCGCCTATGGCAGCAGATATTTTTGATATTGATTGTGATTTTGAGGATTTTGAAAAAATTTCAAGTTGTACTGAAAGATTTTCTTTATTTTGGTTGAGTTTTAATTTGTGATTGTTAAAACTGCTGATTTGAAATGCTAAATTATTGTGAAAAATGGTGCCCTCTCAAAAAATTTGTGCAAGTAATTACGTGATTTGTATATTTGGGTGAAACTATTGAGTATCTGATAATGGCATTAGGATTAGGGATACTACAGTTCGGGACAAAACAATTGAATAGTTGGATAACTAATACTCAGTAGTGTAGCCCTGTGCAAGTATGTGTAAGGTTTACTGAGTCCCCGGTTGTGTTGGAATTTAGAACTTTCTCAATTTCTTTTACCTAGGTCTAGGATAGTTAGTTAGGAAGTGATCATAGTCCATTTTTGGTATGAGCCCACCTAAGCCTAAAATGCCTTAACCAAATGAATAAATCCCCTTGATCCAAATATTTGAGCCTTTATAGACTAATTTTTTTGTTACGCCTATTACCTCCCTGTTTAACTTAAAATGAGCCTATTTTATCCCTGGTCCTGTTGTGGACACTGTGCATCTCAGCTCAGGCAAATCGCCTAAGTTGAGGATGGCTATTATAGGGGTGCATAAGACAAAAACTAGTATGAAGATAATAGGTTAAAGAAAAAAGTTGAAACATAGGTAGGTGTGATGAAAAGAAAAGAAAGAAATGTGCAATGTATAGCAAAAGAAAAAACAATAAGTAAAATAAAGTGCTACAAAGCAGCACCTGATCCAATTAGAATATGCTTAAAAGGAAAAGGGAGATATAAGGGCAAAAACAAAAGAAAAAGGAAAAGTATGTGGACCCCAAGAAAGGCGTAGTGTCCAGGAGTCTTAGTCACTAAAAGAATCTTAAAAGATATCATACCAGCCACAAGCCTACGTTACAAGCCAAATAAATCCCTATAGTGATTCTACCATGACTGTCTAACAACTAAGGAAAAGAACATAAAGGCAAGCCTATGGTATTCTATGCGCACCGGTGATACTTTCTTGTGAGTGCAAGAGTCATTCATTACATCCCTTAATAGATTGTCTTATCTATATGAAGAGTGAATGGGATTTCCTTGGCTTTGAGTGAACATGGGTTATGCTGCTAAGTTGCTAGAATTGTTTGATGAATGTTAATTATATCTATGCCGAAGTGTCTATTGCTAATGTAATGCCATTATCGAATTCCCTTATATGTTGGCACATTCTAAATTTTCATACGCAGCTGAATTTTGAAAAGTATAGTTAAGAAGGGAACCACAAGATTGAAATTTATTTTGAAGTCACTGCCGTGGGTTGCTTTAGATCTTCCTATTTAGTCATCGCCTTTATACTAGAAAACTTGTATTTGGTTTGTTTACCTGAGTACATGCAAAATTTTAAGTTAGGGGTGTTGATGTGGCATGGAAACACAACACTTTCGATGCTTAAAACCACGAATATATGCATTAACTTAGGATATTTTGTTGTAGATGATTCACTTTGGTGTGATTTGCAGGTAAAATAGGTCTACAGCAGTATTTAAATAAAAAGTGGAGAAAAAGACCTGAATAAGACCAACTCTTATTAGCATACGAGTCAGCTCCTGAGTTTTAAACAATTAATATGACTCGTATGTTGAATCAGGTGAGTAACAAAACCAAAATCCAAATGAAGGAGCCAAGTATGAGAAAGATATAACTCAAATATCCCAGTCGTAAGTAAGGATACGAGTCATATACAAAAGTCGTAAGCATAACAGAACCTGAGCTACCATCCAGGAGTTGAAGTGTTAAAGGAATATGAGTTGGAAATCTGAGTACGACTCATATTAGTATGTTGTATACAAACCAGTGTTCAAAGTTGGGAAAGACTAAAGTCCCAGGTGGATATGATTTGAGGAAGCAATTCGTACACTTAGGTAAAACTCGTACAATGATGTCGTATGTTGAATAGAAAGTTGAATTCATGGAAAGATCAGACATTGGAATGGATACAACAAGGCAGGGTACGACTCGTAGGTTGAGGATATGAGTGAAGACCGAGTAGTACCAACTACCGAATTAACTTTACCTTTCCTATTTTAATAGGTTTTTTATGTTATTTTGAGATACTATAAATACCCTAGGGTTTATCTTTTATTAGGTTAAACTCTTGAACGTTCCTTTACATGATTTTATACACAATTACAATATTCTTACAATTGTTCTTGAGATTTTAGGGTTTACTCAATTAAAGACTTTGGATTTTATTCATCTAATTCTTGTGTAATTGA
Source organism: Capsicum annuum (assembly GCF_002878395.1). Lineage (NCBI taxonomy): Eukaryota > Viridiplantae > Streptophyta > Magnoliopsida > Solanales > Solanaceae > Capsicum > Capsicum annuum. The sequence continues at coordinate 178,588,878 of NC_061120.1, read as the reverse complement.
TTTTATGTGTTCATCATTGATAATAATGGTCTCTTTCACAAACATGAGCGGCTAAACTTCTTAGCTAGGATTGTGGAAACCCTGGTGGATTAGCTACGTAGAGAAAGTGTGACTTAATTATTCTAGGGTTTTTGCATGTATATCAATTCTTCTTCAAAATAGAGAAAATCATAGTAGTTGTAGACACTTGAGACGGCCGATATTCGCATCCATTCAATAACCAAGAATCTTGCGATTGGGAAAAGAAGATTAAGACAGTGATTTGAGATTTCTACCTCCACATTATAGTCCCTGCATTCCATCTTATCACTTGATCCTACCTGTTCAAGTGTAACTGAGGCCATAGAAAGGGGCAACAAGGCAACACCCTGAGACGATAACCGAGTAAAAATTGAAATTTATCTTCTAGCTTACCCGACAGGTGATAAGACTTATCTTGTAGGCTTTGCATGCAGAACAACAGAATAGTTGGGTTGATCAAGAGAAATTTATAAATATAGGGGGAACACATCTTTAGTGTTTGTCTCATATTGATTACAACTCAAAAGCACTCAAGACTTGGTTACTATTTGCGATTGATAACAAAATTCCCCTATTTACTTTCCTGTACTGCTCGTGGATTATATCAAGGCAAACAACTATTCATATTTTCCCTATGGGATCAACCCCAACTTTTTTAGGTTATTATATTTGCATTCAAACGCATTATACTTCTAATTAGAGTGTTGTTTTGGGAAACATCACTACATCTAATAGGCCACAAACTAGATCAGAATCATTCTCGATGATTCCATAAGATGTGATCCCATCTTGTTTCATTAGGTCTAGAGATTACTAGAGGAAAGTGATCAGAGGATACTCTAGTAAAACGGTCAACTTTGGTGGAATCAAACGACTTTTATATAGAAGCAAGCAATCCCCATTCAAAAGGATTCAATCTAGTCTGGCCCAGATACAATGCTGATCAATTTGATTATTGCTCCAAGGTAATTTGTTGTTATTGAAATCCCAATCAAATAATCCAAATGAGAAAATCATATCTTTAAATATCATCATTTCAATAAAGGCATTGAATTCCGGAGGCTAACCCCCAAGTTTTTCATAATAGATCTACAATTAAATTAAAGTTCCCCCTACTAGCTACGAGGAGTTAATGCAAGTCGATAGGTCCTTTAATCATCAAGTACACTATTTAATCTCACACTATCATGACAACATCACCAATATCTGGCGATAAGTAGGGGCCCTATCATACTCATACATCAGTAGAGTCTTTATAAGAACTCTGGGGCTAGGCCCAAGGCAAACTCGGATTAATAATGAGAAGTGGTCAAATTAGTAGCAAAGGCACCGGGATGAAATGTTGGTTGAGCCACACGATAGATTCACTCTGAACTCGGAATATCTAATAAAACCATAGAAACAATATCCTCATCGCGACTCAGCTTCTCTCTCCGATATAGGAAATCTAACAATTCCTAATCTTACTAACCTTTTTACCTAGCGTCTTTTAGACTGCTCCTCTTAATTGAATCTCCAAGCCTTCCATTGAATATGTAAACCCACACAATTCAATAACAAATAGCAAATCAAAATAATAGATTCATCTCAGATGGAAAATCATTTCAAAATAAAGAAATTTTTTTAGTTCAATATTTATTGAAATTGACACTTTAGATCCAGATAGATCATATCTTGTAAAGTGGAAATTCTTTATTTTGTACGGTATTCTTTAATGACCAACAATTGGATTTCTCAATTAAATAATGAGAACTTGCCAATTTATCTATTGTCAATCATTTTCTTATTATCGTAATATATTTCCCTCAATTATTCTATTCCTGACTATGGGAAATTAATGAATTTTTTTTGAAATATTGGATATTTTGATAGCAAAAGAGTTCTCTCTTCTCAAATTCTGAACAATATTCATTACTTAAAGTGGTTATTTCGATCATTCATGGAAAGGAGACACTTGATTTTGAATTTGACCAATTGAGATATCTGGAAATAATATTTTGAATTTCTTCATTCGCAGTGAATTCTTAGTCTTTTTTTATTCTTTCCAGATTAAAAGACTAACAAAAAAATCACAAATAAAATAGATTCATAAATTTGATACCTTGTAAAATACTCATATGTGTAAGAAATATTTGATCGCATAGAGTGCACGGATGGGTTGATTAACAATTCATAGATGAAAAACTGACAAAAAAGAAAGCATTTACCCCTATTTTCTATCTTGCATCTATAAAATTTTTGCCCTGGTGGATGTCTTTCTCTGATAATAAATGTCTAGATTCTTAGTGGTACTAATTGGTCGAATACTGGGCAATTCAAAATTTTCTTGAATACTATTCAGGAAAAGAGTCTTTTAGAAAAATTCATAGAAATAGAGGAACTCCTCTTCTTGGACGAAATGATCAAGGAATACTCAAAAACACATCACGAAGAGTATGGGATACGAATCCATAAAGAAATAATCTAATTAATCAAGATGGAAAATGAGAATCGTATCCGTACGCTTTGGCACTTCTCAACAATTATCATCTATTTTATTATTCTAAACAGGTATTCAATTTTGGGTAGTAAAAAACGTTTTATTCTTAACTCTTGGGCTCAGGAATTTCTATATAACGTAAGTGACACAGTAAAAGCTTGCTATTATTTTATTAATTGATTTATGCATCGGATTCCATTCTCCCCACGATTGAAAATTAATTATTGTTTCTATCTATAAAGATTTTGAATGTGTTCATAATGATCAAATTATATCTGGTCTTGTTTTCACCTTTCAAGTCATTCTTGATACAATTTTTAAACATTGGATTTTCTGGATTTTTGAATTGTTATCATCATCACTTGTAGTTATCTATCATTCAATGAATGACAGATAAGGATCCATCAATATTAATATAATCCAATTAGAATGTTTGGTACTTTATAGTTGTGCATAAGAAAAGAATTGAAAATCGTATTTTCTCTTTCTTTGTCTAGGTGATGCAGCAAAACCATGGCAAATAGGATATCAAGATGCAACAACACCTATAATGCAAGAAATAATAGACTTATATCATGATGCCTTTTTCTTCATTATTCTGATTTTGGTTTTCATATCACGGATCTTAGGTCATGCTTTATGGCATTTCCATTGTATAAGATTGTTCACGAAACTAATATCGAGATTCTTTGGACCATATTTCATAGTATCATCCCTATGTTTATTGCTATACCGTCATTTGCTCTATTATACTCAATGGAAGAGGTAGTAGTAGATCCATCCATTACTATAAAAGCTATTTGACATCAATGGCATGCACCTCTTTACGATGGTGATTAAAATGCAATGAAATTCCTTGAAGTTGAATATGGTTTGCGAAGCATCTGACTTACTGGTAATCTTCCATTCTTATCGTCGAGAGACTTTAACCAAAATGTTCTCAACATAGGACCCTATGGTAACATTCTTGTTTCTTTTGGAGGTACACATCCCTCTTTTCAGTGTGGAATGATATTCGAGAAATAGATGATCTACCTGTAATGTCTGATAACGGTGCCGAAGTAGTGAATCTATCAATAACATAGTAGTGGTATACAACTTTGGACCTAACGGTCGGCCTAGTAACCTTTCAGAATAGGGGATCCACATTGATAACACACATAGAGTTAATGTTATTTCATAACTAATTGATTGGGCATCTTCTCGTAAACCACCTAAAAAGGAATATTTATTATTTGATCCATATCCCGATATAAGAAGTCCAACGATAGCAATACTAAGATCTGCTGAACAAGGTGATCGCCAAAAGGAATTATTGAATAACTTAGACATGTAGATATTACTTTTATGGATGGTTTGATATTAAATAAATGAGTACTCCTATAGATGGAATAAGGTTCTCTTTCAAAAAAAAGCTTTATCCATCGGCTAAAGCTTGAAGAATTCCAAAAATGTCGGCATATTCAGGTCCAATACGGTGTTGTATTCCTTGAGATACTTTTGTTTTTCAGCTTTTTATGTTTTGTATTGTTTGAGTTCTTAATAATTTTCACTAGGATTTATGCAACTTTATATCGAATCTATTTTTCTAGCTTGGCTAGGTGGGATGGACGAGTCATTCCCTTTTTTTTGGATAGTAGATGGGGAAAAACTACTAAATAAAAAAAATCTATTCAATTAGAAAAAAATGAGAGGGAGGGATTCGAACCCTCGATAATTTATTGTTCAAAACTATACCAGTTTTCAATACCAGGGCTATCAACCCCTCATCCATCTGTCTAAAAGACTATTTTTATTTTATTCCTTCGAATAAAATATGGCTATAGGGGTGGATAACCCTACTATCTGTAGAAAGATCTCAAGTGTGAATCCACCCTTATTTGCTAATTCATTAAAGAGATCACTAATGATACAAACATTCTTTTTATCCTTATTCAAGACATCATATGGGGAAAAGATTTTTTCCTCGGTGTACCACGAAAGCACAAATAGTAGAATTCATTTGGGAGAGATTGGTGGTTTTAAGAATGGTTCAGGTGGGGGATTCTCTTAAGAATAAAGAATTTGAATAGAATCTAATTTATGTTCATGTTAACAGAAGAGTGGATCCAATACCAAGACGCTTGAGAGACAGTCGATCCAATATCAAGACGCTTGAGAGAAAAGGCTAGCCTTGTATATACGTTATTTTTATTTATGTTTGAGGTGCCTAAAGCTATAAGTAAGATTTCTAGTAGAATATTCAAAGCTCTTGAGTAAGTAAGATGGATGGATTTGGAAGAAAGTGAAAGAACTAGTTTCATAGAGATAGATATAGAGAAAGCCCTTTCTCGGTGATATTAGGGTTTTGAGATCAATTCTGACGTCGAACAAGTTTTTGACACAAAAGCTCCATAAAGTTGTTATATGCAGGTACTACGAGTCCCACAACTTTCTTGATCGCCTCATTCAAGTTAAGATATGGATGAAGTTTCTCAGATGGTAGCGTATATGACGCTCGAGGTCTCTTAAGCCTCTTGTTGTAACAATGTCTCCATTTTAGGGAGAATAATGTAATAAGATTTTGGTATGGACTTTTGTTGTTGTTATGACAGACAGAGAGCAGCGGCCTATTGGTCTAATTCTACTTCTCCTTGGTATCGAGAGAGGGATTGGTAAGATCTTTCCAAATAGATTCCTTTCTCTTCCCCGAACATCAAACAAAGGGAGACCTAGGTTTACTTGTCATAGTAAGACCACCTCTCTATAAGATTTCCCTATTGCTCTGATGACCCTCTATCCGCCTATTATCTAGAGTTCAAGAACAGATTTGTGCCTATCCCTTATTTGTCCATTAAGTCCATTTTTCACTAAACGTAGCATGAAAAGCACCTATATTGTAATACGTAAGAGGAAGGACGACTAAGAAAATATGCTACTATTGGCAACCTAAACTAAAAACTATAACTAGAAATCCAACTTTAGGTGGTCATTATGATCAGAAACTCACTCTCTGGAGAATTTTATTAACCTCACATATAATATGGGGAATTTGGTTAGCACCCACATTTTAGAATAAGAGAAGACTTGAATTGACGATATTCATGAGAAAATGATAAGCATGAGTGAAGAAGGGTATTATGTTACCAGTTTGGTGGTAAAGAATATGTTCTTGTTCTTCCATTCCTAAACCCACTTTAGCTTTCAAGATTGGGTTGGTATTCCGATAAGCGAGAGGTGTGAAGCCAGATCGTACTAAGTACAATGAAAGATTTTCAAAAATGATAGATTTCTAATAAATAAGTAAAAGAATAATGAAAGACAATCCTACTAGACTCGCCCTCAGCTACGTGTCCTTTGGACCCTTCACCTGCCCGCCACAAGTGGAAGTAAGCTAGCCCCCTATTTTGGAAAGTTAGGGGAAGAGAGCATTTTGATCGTGAAAGATTCAATCCAACCACAGGTTCCGATCGATCTTTACTCCTCGAAATCTCACTCATAATCTATGATTCACATAGAGCTAGAAAGATAGGATTCTTCATACAAAGCTAACTGGGAACCTTCTTTCCAAACTTACTTGATGGATTTCTAATAAAAATGTCAAATTTTATTTGGATATAGATGATATCTCTATATTCTTCATGATATTGACTAGATTTCTGATCTCTATTTGCATTTTAGTGGGTTGTTTTGGTATGAGAAGCTATGGGAAAGAGTATAATACAGCATTTCTAATTTGTGAATTTATAATGATCATTGTGTTCAGCATGATGGACCTTCTACTAGTCTATGTTCTTCCCAAAAGTGTGTTAATCTTTATGTTGTGTAGAACTGAGTATTTCTATCACTGGGATAAAACCGTCTTATGCAGGGTCCTTGTGCTTTAAACCCTCTACGGGCAATCGTTCGTCGTCCTAAAGTAGTCCCCACAAAGCTTTCGGTAAGAAGGGTAGTCTTGTGTATAAGCATAACTTTTATGGTGAAATCCACTAAACCCAACTAATAAGAACCAAACCCGATAGACACATCTTTTTCTTTTTGGGAGGGTACTCCAAGCCTCCAACTCTTTCTATGGGTCATACAATTTCATCAAGTCAGCAAACATCATATTGATCTCTACTGCTACCGTAAATGGTGATGTCTCAATTCATATTGGTAGAAAGGGTTTAGCTAATGGAGATATTAACTTTTCTAAGAACCAGTAATGCATAAATCATATCAGACCAAGATCAATCAATATTTGAACGGAATGAATTCGAACTTCTCTTAGAATAGTTTCCAATGCAAAATAAAATTAATAGGATATATATCAGTAACTCAAAGGAAAAATCAAAATATTTGATAGGATCAATTATGTATCAGAACTAAATCACTACAAATTAGAACTTGAAAGAATGCATAAATAATGTTACGGGCTTCCCCATAGAGAATAAAAGGTTATTCTCTTAGAGAGGCATTTTCTTCGCTTAGAATAGCATTCCTTATCGAAGGGCATTCCCATAAATCTCTTAACTTGTGGCGATGTTGCATTTCCAATTAGGCTTGGTGCTTTTTTTTCAAAAAGCCCTGGTAATGCTCTGCCTGGTCAGATGGATTAATTACCTATGGTGTCATTCCACCCAGTATCTTGCATGAGACATAGATTGAAAAATATGTTGTTTTATAAGAACTTGGTCCACTGAAAGCTCATAGCATGCCCCAACAAGAAAGCCATTGTAAGAAACATAGGAAAGCAAGCTGAAGAAGAAACAAAGGCTTCAACATAGGCTCTCCTGAATCATTATTTTATTTTAATTCAAACCTATTTACAAGAAAGCCCTATGGCCTCAATTCTAGGCAGGAACAATAGGAGAATTCACCATGCTAAATAGGAATCGGTACTAGAAGCCCCCAAAGTAGGCCTGGAAGACTATGAGCCCCACTTTTTTTGCGTGAGCTGAATGACGTAGGTGCACAAAAGTACTTTACACCATAACCATCTCCTTTTTATAGGTTCTACAGATCGATGTTTGCAATTTTTTAGGGAGAAAAGAATCATAGATATGCCAGTCATTAGAAAGAATAACCTCTACAAGAAAATTCCTCATGTATCATTTGTATCAAAACTATGAACGGGAGCTAGCAATCTGGACCGTGTTGAAAAGGTTCCTGATACACAATGTGGAAAAGTAACAGTATCAAGAAACGAGGTCCACGAATGAAGAAGGGGTAGAATTACTGAATGAATACAAGATGCAAGAGATATTGTTTAGTGTATGGTGAAAGGCGAAAGTCATAAATAAAATAAAACTCCCTGTCTCTTTCCCAGATAATCGTGAACAGAGTGAAGGGTGGGGAATCCCTATGTTCATCCCATCAGGGGAATTTTCCTTGATTTTAATTCTATTACGTACAAGTGGGCCAACCAGACTGTCTAGTAATTCATTCAGTATTCAAGGTAGGTTAGTTTGTCCTAGCTTTCCAATTTATTTGTCCTAATATGTTAGAAGCCTAACATCCCTGCAATCTTTGGATTCTTTCCTATCATTGATTAGGAAAGATGTTACCAAGCAAGTAAAACTATACACACCTCTTCTCCTTCTTGTCTAGTACTTCTATTCTTGCACAAGTACTAAAATAAAACCATACCATGAGTACACAAACAAAAGAGGAACTACGAGCAAAAAGAGTCACTCTGCTACTGAAATTTAAGAGATTGCCTTTAAATACAGAGGAAGAGAGTCAGGCTCTTGAACGACCGATTAAAAAATTCAAGGATAAGGGAAATGGTTAGTGATAACAGCATAAGACACAATAAGTTCCTTCTTTTTCTTTTGAATCCCAGAGATTGTCTCAAGAAAGGGGCTAGTCCCTAAAAATTCCATCTCAATAGGTATCACTCAAATGCAAATATAGGCTTGATTAAAGCATAAAAATGAATGATAATAATAAGAGCATTTTGTCTATTGACGATCATCTTACCTGTCTTTTATGCTATGCTCTCAAATGGATAGATTGCTTTGTCTTGATTTATTGCATTGTATCGAATCCCCCCACATGGTAGCGAACTAACTAAAGATTTTAATTCAAATAGGAAAAGTTATGATCATGGTAGTTGCGGTGAAGTAGGCACGAGTATTAACATCTAAACCCCCAGGAAACATATGATGAGCCCAAACAAGAAATCCAAGAACACCTATACTGATCATACTATAAACCATGCCTAGATACCTAAAAATTAGTTTTCTCGAAAAAGTCAAAATGATATGACTTATGAATGAATCCAGGAAGAATAGAAATATACACCTCTGAATGACCAAAAGAAATATTGGTATAATATGGGGTCTGACCCTCCAGTGGGATCAGAAAAGGTTGTATTAAAGTTTTGATTGACTAATAACATGGTAATTTCCCCTGCCAGTATCGGTAGTAAAAGTGCGAATGTTGTCACTAGAACGAACCACAAAAATAGATTTGATCTATGCATAGTCATTCTAGGTCCATGAATACTTAAGACAGTTGTTATAAAAATACACCACTTTTAACAACTCACCTAACAAACCACCTACCCAACCCCCACACCCCCTAACCCCACCCTAAAGTCATATTTTTTTCCTCTTTACAACAGATTCACACACCTCACAAATAGAGAGGGACCACAGGGAATTTTTCACCCGTAATCACACTGCCTCACTATATACAGATACACAATCACAGAAAAAGGAAAAAACAGCAATAATTCCACACACAGAATAATCTCCATGGCTTCCTCACCATAAACATACATACAGCGAACACTCTATACACACATAAATTTTACTATTTTTCAGAAGATACACACATTAATTCACACTCACCCTTTTAAATAAGGGAACACATAAATAGCAACACTACATAAACTCTCTCACAGGAACATACACACACACCATAATAATTGACGCACACACCATATACAGTGAGTAGAAAACAGAGAAGAAAATTTAAAGAATAGTGAGACAAATGGTGAGGAAAAGAGGGATCAAAATTGAAGGAGAAAACCATCGAGAATAGTGAAATCGATGAGAATCTAGCATTTTTCAATTTTTTCCAGCGTAAATTTCACCGAAAAACCTAAAATCGACAACCAATATCCCAAATCAGTAACCCCCGCCGAAATTATCTACTCTCACCGAAATCGCATATCCATTGCAAAACTCACCAGTACCTAAACCTGACCAAAATTGTCCAAACCCATTGGGAAGTTAGCAACATAGTCACAGCTAGTCTACAAAAATGAAGCAAGTCCGGCAAAATTTTGGTTCGAATCCCGTTTAGGCATAATCAATTGTGGGTTATCGTTATTTTAAGATTTTTGGTCTAGTTTGGTGATTAAACCAAGTTTGGGATCAATTTTTGTCAAGTTTAAGTCCATTTTGATGTTCGACAGTGCTTGAATCAAGTAATCCAGTTTGATCGAAATAAAATCATCAATTGAGGTCCAATTCTTCAACTCTATTCTTCTCTTAATTTATATTCATGTGATGTGTTGATGTTATGATTGTTGTGTATATGTGTTTGGTTGTTGGATTCGAACGTTTGAAAAATTGAAAAGATAAATTGAGTTGATAGTCCGATGAATCCGTTAATCATTGATTGAGCATGAAATTGGAGGTGGAAATTGAAGATTGATAAGGTGAATGTTGATTATTTTTATTGTTGTTGAAATTGATAGTATTATGTTTTAGGCCATCAAATGGGTAGGCAAATACTAAGTTGGGTAGGTAAATTGTAGAAATTGACAATTATGGAATAATTGAATGTTTGTGCTTGAGATTGTTTCATTTTGCCACTTGAAATGGGTAAATGTATTCATTTATCCAGGGAATGCCCTGAGGTCATTTGTACTTATTCACCGAGGTTTTTCCTGAAGTATCATGTACGCGAAGAACATTTGTGATCAAGGCCCGAGGCATCAAGTAGAGTATAGTTTAGGATTAGTATAGGTTAGTGCAGGTTTATTTTAGTATCTTTTATTTCGGACTATAATAATTGGACTGGATACTATATTTTTGGACTTATTTTGTTTCATTCATTTGATTATTTGTTTTGTGTGTTTTATGTAGTTTATTCACTTCATAGTGTCAGACTAGCTGATATACTTCACAAAGTGGTTGTTGTCGAACCATGGGACCGCGGGATGCCTAAAACCTTCCCCTCAGTCAACAAAATTTCTTAGCTGAATCTCTATTTTGCGGATCAGTTTAATAGAGTCAAGAAATATTTTGAAAAAGGATTTACAAAGGTAACTTGGCACACCAGATTTATGCCAAGTGGCGACTCTGAGTTTAATTGAAAAAATCCTTTTCAAAACAATTTTCCATCTGTTGTCACTTAATAATAAAACCTTTTTGAAACTTAAAATTAATCTTGCGGTAAAAAAGGGGGTATGATAGCTCTACGACTTTGCTAGAAAGTTTTCAGAATTTGAGCTTATTTTTTAGTTGTATCGACTTAGTTTGACACTATGTGTGTATATATATAATGTGTGCTATCATTTGTGTTATTATTTTATCATGTTGAGTGCCTACGTACAACATGTTTACAATTTTTCTTCTATGAGTTACCGTTTTATATCTGGCATTATGTACATTATCTCGAGTCATTCTTTTGTAACAAGTCTTGTAGTACACGTGTGTACACGACCTCTAGTTGAGTCACCCTTATTTTAGGAGGGGGAGCCATTAGGTGTATGGGATAGGTAGAAATTTGTCGCTGCCACTATCAACCATACGCTCCCTCGGGGTAGGTAGAAAGTTGTCGCTGCCACTATCAACCATACACTCCCCTGAACAAACTTGTTAGTGGACCCCAGCAAAAGTGAGCCATTAAGTCATGCTTATTTGTATCATATTGAGACCTAGCGGGACCCACTTAGTCCTTTGTAGGAGACTCACCCCTAAAACATCCCTACGTGCTAATTGTTGCATCTTTGAGGGTAACAGGGTCATTTGACGGACTGATCAGGAAAATCACGTACTAGAATAAAATAAAGTGTGTAGACAAGGGAAAATCAAGAAAAAGAAAAGAAAAAGAAAAAGCGAGTCAAAAAAATAGTTTCATAGGTTTTTAGAGTTTTAATGGCTTTTATTTTCCACAATCCAAAAATTAAAAAAAAAACTATTTACCTTTTGCACTTAGTTTCTCAAAAACCAAAAATATCATAAAAGATTTTGCCTTTGTTTCCTTTAGCAAGCATTCATAATTTAAAATTTTCAAAAAAAAAAATTCAATAGGAGTTTTTATAAAATAAAAATTCAAAAAAAAATGATAGAAGTTTTATACATTTCATATAAAGAAAATACCAAAAAGATTTTTCTTTCATAGTTGTTGGTGTCGGTTTTATATGAAGTGTCAAATTAAAAATCCAAAAAAGATTTTATTGACATTTTTTATCGTTCGTCTTGGTCGTGTCTCTCAAGTCATGGTTCATTCTGTCTATTATTATTTAATTGTCCAAAACTGGACAAACTACGCACACCTGATTCTCCTCTCTTAGGAGTGAGATACGTAAGCAGCTCTTCCAAGGTTCAGTGATCTTATTTATAAAATCCAAAATGATTTTCTTCACTCTTCATTTAAAGTAGGCATTTCATATACATTTTCAAAAGAAAACGACAAAAATATTTCCTTTAATAGCTTCAAGCATCATTTTTGTATGAAACTAAAAATCGAAAACCCAAAAAGACTTTTCTTTGGTAATCATAGGTTTTATTTTGTATAGGGATTTTAAAGCTGAAAAATTAAAAAAAAAAAGATTTATCGTCCATTCTTTGACAATTTTTTATTTTGTTTTCTCTTAAAGTTTCAAGAAAAAAAAAAGAAAAAGAGTCTGATTGGCCATTTTATGGCCAAACTTCACGAACTACGCACAACTAATTCTCCTCTCTCAAAAGTGAGATACGTAGGCGCCCTTCTAGGGTTCGGTGATCTTTTCAAGAAGAAAAATAAAAAGATTTTTAGAAAGTATTAAACTTTAACGCATTTGTTATCTCTTGTTCAGTTAGTTTAAGGTGTTTGGTTTGTGGCATTCTGGTTGGTCCTCCACATCACACCAAATTCAAGGAAGGGTTAGTTTTGTCCAACAAGGATATAGAGAGTGACATCATGGATCAAATAAAGAGTCAATAAAATGAGAGTTTAAAGCAAGAAATTTTGAGACTAAGTCACCAAATGACAGAAATGCATTGAGCTTGGGTTAGTGGGTTGCCTCCTCCTCTATTCCCCACTATTGACCCCACAAATACCCTGAGTTTTCCATCACAATTGCAAACTCTATTTCCTAATGCTGTTGATGCACCACAACATGCCTCAAAATTCATTCCAAGTCAAATGCATCCCAATGATCCCATCACTCATTCTCTAGGTTTTCAGTATAAATCTACCACATTAACAGCACCCCATACTATCTATGCTTTTGTTGCTCAACTTTCTACTGAGGCTTCCACTTTCTCTATCAATCCAATGGTTGTACTTCCCTAATTTTCTAGTGGACCTATGTTCAATACTCTTTATGGTCATTGCTATACTATGGAGCCCAAATCATTGTTAATTGAACCACCAAAATTTCTTAACAAAAATTCTAGCATTCCAGAAGAGCCAACAAAATGGTTGAAAAAATGAAGAGTGTAGAAAATGCCATGAAAAGTTTACTAGGACCTGCGGATAAAGAAGATGTTTCATACAAAGACAGGGGGATGTCTTCAAGTGTTAACCTTCCTCCAATCCTTGAGATGTCCAAATTTGAGGACAAAGATGGACATGAGGAATTCGTGAAACATTTGGGACAATATTGTAATCAATTAAGGGAAACTGGAGGGAAGACAATGAGAAAGATGCAGTTGTTATTGGAGTTGGACAACGGGCACATCCAAGAAGACCATGTCGTCATTACCTTCAGTATTAAGCCCAAGTTCATACCCAAGCTTTATATAATCACTCCCAAATTCCATTAACTTTATTTCCATACCCCCATATCCAGTACATAGCGCACAACCAGATGTTCAACCTCCTTCTCACTTACAATGGCGTGCACCAACTCCTCAGAGTCATCCTCCAACATCACAAACATATCAAAGCCCTTCTAGGCTCGATATTTCATCCAAGTCAAACAATGAAAAGAGAGAAAATTCTAAGGATAGTTTCACACTAATTGGAGAATTGTATGCCAGTCTGTTCCAAAGATTAGTATAATTGGGCATGATCATTCTTCTCCTTGGGTATATTCCTGACCCGTATTCAAGAAATTTTGATCCTCATGTACGATGTACAAATTATTCTGATGTTCAGGGTCACAGTATTAAAGATTGTTGTGCTTTGAAAAGAGAAATAAAAAGGATGATTCAAGAAGAATTGGTCGTAGTGCAAAATATTGACAATAAGAGCATCACACAGAATCCTAATCAAATCCCTTCTAGGCCTAATGTTTCATCAAAGTCAAACAATGAAAAGAGGCAGGAGTCTAAGGATAGTTTTATGCCAATTGGCAAATCGTATGCCAATCTATTCCAGAGATTAGTACAATGGGGCATGATCACTCCTCTCCTTGAGTATAATCTTGACCTGCATTCAAGAAATATTGATCCTAATGTACAATGTGAATATCATTCTAATATATAGGTCATAGTATTGAATATTGTTATGCTTTGAAAAGACAAATAGAAAATATAATTCAAGATAAATCAATTATGGTGCAAGACCTTGACAGCGGTGAAAGCTCTAGTCATGCTGATGTGCAAACCAGCGGCTAAGATGTCAGGCTTAGCAATTAGGAAGTCACTCTTCTCCTTACTTGGAAGGATTATTGGTAGTTTGTTTTGTTTTCCTTTCTGTTTTTCAAATTATTTTAGGGTTGTATTTTGGAATCTATCTTTTTTTGTTTCTCTGTCATCTTTGTTTAAGCCCTTCTATCTTTCTTTCAATGAAATATGGTGTCTCTTGATTGTTTTGTCTTATTTTAAGTTGTTTGTTTGTCTTCTTTACAAAATACATTTTATGTTGACTCCAGTGTTATGGCATGCCTGCAAAATTTTCAACCAGATCTTAAAACCCAGTTAAATAATGAAACATTAGATTAAAGGGCTAAAGTTAGGAAAAACGGCATCTAAGAAATTGGTAGGGTGTTGAGACATTTGGTGACTACATTGAATCGTTCTTTCAAAATTAAGGCAGTTATTTAGAGAATCACAAGAATAACTTGATCATCAATTGAAAAATATGTCTAAATTGGTCTAATAGTGGACGTATGATCCCTATATCAAGAGGAACAGAAATAAAAACCAACTCCACGAAATCATGAGTCATTCAATATAAGGAATGCAACAAAAGTGGAGTTGTATGTTGAACAAACGTAGAAGAAGTGTCGATACACAGACTCAGTAAAAGTTAGTGTTGTAAAAATGTCACAAATGATCTTCATCTTTCACCTTCATATTGCATAATACATACTTGCATTTTCAAGTATTGATACGACAAAGGCATTTCATTCTGCTAACCAAAGATTGTGTCACCCTTTGTTTACCCTATTTGAGCTTTAGTTCTATTTTCTTTCATACCCCTCTTTTGAAATCAAGATAGAGTCAGCAAAGCTCAAAAAAAGGTGTCAAGCAAAAGAATGGAATCAAAAAAGTTTCAAAAAGAAAAAAGGACAAAAATGTGTCCAAAAAGAAAGAAAGAGAAGAGTGTTAAGAAATATAGAGTCGGAAAATCCCAAAGAGAAAAAGAGTCAATAAAAGAAAAAAAAGAAAAAAATATGAACCAAGAAAAATAACAAGTGGTCGAAACTACGTGTGACCTGATTCTCCTCTCTCGGGGGTGAGATACATAGGATGCCCTACTCTTGGCTCGGTCCAATCAAATAAAAAATTTAGAATTACCTAGCCAAAGGAAACTGGGGCATGAGTTAATCTTCGTTGTTTGAGTCGATTTCAAAAGTTGTAAGTCCCACACCACTTCAAGTGTTGTTTGGGCCTCATGCCATCTTTTTTTTCTAACCTTATCCAAAATCCAAGTTACAACCAAAGAAAGACCATCAGATTAATCTTTGAGAATGTTAAGGCTAAGCATGCAATGGACATAATGATGCATTCTAGTTACTACTTTCTTCCTCAACATAAGGAATCAGGAGAGAAATAAAAATGAGAGTTTTATTGGGGAAAACCCTCATGGGCACCGTAAGATGATAGTAAGTTGAGAAATACAAATAAGAGTCTTATTGGTGAAAAACCCCACGGGCATCGTAAGGCAAGGGTGACGAAAAATGAGAAAGGCCTATTGGCGAAAACCCTTCAAGGCACCACTATCCGAATAAGATCTCTAAATGTAATTAGCCCAAGGAGGTATCTCAGTTTCAGGGTTATTAACTCAAGAACAATTGGTACAAATCATGAATGGAAAGATCGGGCAGCTTAATCCAAAAACAAATGGCATAATCATTAGAATTGATTGTCATTTTTAGATAAATTTTTCTTTTCTTTATTTTCAAAAAGGGACAAGCATTGTTTTTTCTTTCTTCTCTATATTTTAATTTTTATTTTCTTGAGTCAATTATTCAAATGAAAAGTCATTTTTCTTGTGTCTTTGAGTCAAATCAATGTCAAAAGCAAGTAAGAAAAGATTTCAAAACTTGGTACCAACTTCTTTAATTACACAAAGCAAGACAAAAGGCCAGTACGTGAAACAAACATAATTGTGAGCTGAAACAAGGCCTGTAGAAAGTTTTGTCAATGGATAAGATTGAGGGATTCATGGAAATGCTAAGGTTCAATGAGTTTATCTAAGAAACATATAAAAATTGAGATATTGTGCTTGCTTCAGAATTAGTCACAATAATCTGAGTTTGGATCAATGGTATAGTAAGACAACGATGTGTCATTAGTTGGAAGCAAGATTAAATGGGACAAGTGTAAGAGAAATCACCTCAAAAGACAAAGTCGCAAGCCAACCACCTTATTTTAAACTTACAAGTTTTCTTTTTCTGAAACAGGCTACCTTCAAATAAAAGGCTTCAAAGCACAAATATCCAGAGGTGTAATTCCTCGTTTCTGCAAATACAAGAGCAGTGCTGCCGTACAGGTTTGTAATCACAATTATGGTGAAACTCATTATCTTGTACCCCTAAGAGACACACTCTCTAATTTAGGTATTTTATGTATCATGGCTAGGAGGTGTACATCCTAATTTGAGCGGTTAATCTTAAAAGATGCACGTTTAGTAAGAATCTTTCACTTTCACTCTTAAAAGAAGGACTAGTTGGTCTCGATCATTCAATTTTATACTCAAAAAGTGCTTTTGTTGATCAGAATCTTGATTCATCTTTGCAATATGCATTGTTGCAAGTAGTTATGATTGGGTTTGACACCCGTAAAATCTTTTACTGATAAACTGGGGCAAAAAGAAAATTTAATTCATGTTATTTGGAACTTATGTTTAGGACCCTCCTGGAAAATGGGACATTACTTTCTATTCAGGACCCTCCTGCAAAATGGGGCATTACTTTTTATTCAGGACGTTCCTGAAAAATGGGGCATTACTTTCTATTCAGGACCCTCCTGAAAATGGGGCATTACTTTCTGTTTAAACCTTCCTAGAAAATGGGACTTTATTTTTCTGGAAAATGGAATCTTTCTTTATCATAATGTTTGTTCGAGATAACTTTTCGTTCTAGTTTTAATTTTGATGTCAGGAGCCCACCTGGAGAATAGGGTGATGAAATTGAAAGTCAAGAGCCCGCCTGAAGAATAGGGTGATAAAATGAAAAGTCAGGAGCCCACCTGAAGAATAGGGTGATAAAATTGAAAGTCAGGAGCCCGCCTGAAGAACAGGATGATGAAATTTCAAGTCAGGAGCCCTCCTGAAGAACAGGGTGATGAAATTGCAAGTCAGGAGCCCGCTTGAAGAACAGGGTGATAAAATGTCAAGTCAGGAGCCCTCATGAAGAACAGGGTGATGAAATTGTAAGTCAGAAGTCCGCCTGAAGAACAGGGTGATAAAATGGAAACTCAGGAGCCTGCTGAAGAATAGGGTGATAAAATTACAAGTCAGGAGCCCGCCTGAAGAATAGAGTGATGAAATTGAAAGTTAGTAGCCCGCCTAAAAAATAGGGTGATGAAATGTCAAGTCAGGAGCTTGCCTCAAGAACAGGGTGATGAAATTGCAAGTCAAAAGTCCGCCTGAAGAATAGGGTGATGAAATTGAAAGTCAGGAGTCCGCCTGAATATCAGGGTGATGAAATCGTAAGTCAGGAGCCCGCCTGAAGAACAGGATGATAAAATTATAAGATAGGAGCCCGCGAAGAATATGGTGATGAAATTCAAAATCAAAAGACTAAAAAATAGCAAGTCAGAAGCTTTCCCGGAGAACAGGGTGATGAAATTAAAAGTCAAGCAACAAGGCAAAGAAATTGTAAATCAGGAACCCATCAAAAGAATGGGGTGAAAATTTTCAAATTCAGGATCAAGGTTCAGAAGTACCACCGATAGAACTTGGTCAATTTATGAGTTCATCTCCAACATCAGATTCTATATGGAGAAAGAATCTATTGTCAAGTTCAACCTAAAGAGGTTCAGATTTTTTGGCAATTTTGACAGCATCAGAAACTCAAGTCAAGAGTCCAAAAGAAGCTGCATAGGTAGGACTTTCATAATTTCATTTATCTTTTTAACTTGTAATATTCATTTTGATGTAATAACAGAGTCGCAGACCAAAACCTCGACAGGGCCTCACTCGACTCTCCAACTCAGTATAGTCCCTCTCCATCCAACCCTTTGAGATACTTGTGACTTGATTCCCCCATAACTTGGGTAGGTGGGATGTTCTAAGTCAAGACCCGTTTGCCCTTCTTTCTTCTGTTCCTTTCTTTTGAATAATAGTCGAGACGAAATTCTATCTCGTTATCTACTTCTTTGTCTGAAAACTCTTTATCTTTACACCCAAAGAGGAGAATGATGTAGACACGTACTTTCGTCCCTCCCCAAATCAATTTTCAATACATTTTACCACGTACCTCATCCCTGTGTAATAATTCCTTCATTAAAAATCAAATTTTATCTAATTTTTGCCTCACCTTATTATACCCCCTCATGCATTTAATAATTTCCCCATAAAAGGACAAAAAATAACCAACCTAATAAAAATATCCCACTTTTAACACCTCACCCTAACAAACCACCTACCCAACCCTCATACACCCTAGCCCCTCCCTAAAGTTATTTATTTGCTTCTCTTTACAACAGATTCACATAGCTCACAAATAGGGTGGGCTCACAAGGAATTTTCCACACACAATCACATTGCCGTACTATATACAGATATACATTTATAGAAAATGGAAAAAAGTAGCAATAATTCAACACAAAGAATAATCTCTGTTGCTTTCTCACCATAGACGCACACACAACGAACATTCTATACACATACAAATTCTACCATTCTAAAAAGATAAATATAGTAACTCACGCTCACCCACATAGATAAGGGAACACACAGATAGAAACACTACACTCACACTCTCACTGGAACATACACACACGCCATAATAATTCACGCGCACACCACATACAGTGAGCAGAAAACAAAGCAGAAAATAAAGAGAATAGTGAGAGAAATAGTGAGGAAAAGAGGGATCAAAATTAAAAGAGGAAACCGAAAAGAACTGTGAAATCAGTGAGAATCTAGCGGATTTTGAGTTTTTCTATAATAAATTTCATTGAAAAACCCCAAAATTAGCAACCAATATCCTAGATCAATTACGCCCGCCAGAATTAGCCACTCTTACTGGAATTGCCATATCCATCGAGAAACTTACCAGTACCAAAACCTAATAAAAAAAGTCCAAACCCATCAGGAAGTCAGCAACATAGTCACAGCCAATCTGGAAAAATGAAGCTAGTTCGGCAAAATTTTGATTCGAATCTTGTTTAGGCAGAATCAGTTATGGGTTATCATTATTTCAAGATTTTTGGTCTAGTTTGGTGATTAAACAAAGTTCGAGATTGAGTTTTATCAATTTTAAGTCTGGTTTGAGCTCCGACGGCGCTCGAATCAAGCAATCTAATTTTATCAAAGTAAAATTGCCAATTGAGGTCCAATTCTTCAACTCTATTCTTCTCTTATTTTATTGTCATGTGATGTGTTGATGTTATTGTCACACCCCTTTTTTGCCCGAAGGGTTCGAGGTTGAAGGATTTTTCCAATTAAAGTGATAGTATTGAATTGGGATTATTTTTTATTATTTTCAAAGTCACCACTTGGAATTGAGTTGTGGTGTTCCAAGTCACCTTATTAGATCCCTAGTCAAAAAGAAATAAATCCTATTATGGTCTGCGAAAATAGAAGACCGAGTAAGGAATTTTGTTGATCGAGGGGAATGTGTGAGGCACCCCTCGAGTTCCGTTGTTCTAGCACGGTCGTTTTATTGCCTTATACTTAACTAAAACTATTTCAATAAATTGTGTGAAGGCCTGAATTCGCTCATTTTATTATACTGAAAACTTGACAATCATATTAAATAAATTGATAAAAGTTAATTTAGAAAAATATTTATTAATATGTTGCATTCTTGAATTATTTTTAAATGTATCGAAAAGATACGTACACCGCATTCTTAAATGAAATAAATATTTTAAACATGCCCAAAATTTGTCTAACATTAAAGACATTGACTATTCAAAATACTATTTAATTCAAACAATAACCTTAAAGTATAAAAAAAATAGTATATAATCATAGTTAAGTTAAAGATGGTCTTTTTATTTATTTTAGTAAAGCTATAATAAAAACAGAAGGAAGTGGCAATAAAAATATGTTATATTATTTTATTTAAAATAAAAACTATATACTAATATAATGAAACAAAAAATTGAAAACTTCCATCAACAAACATAATATTTTCTTTTATTCCCTGTTCCTCCTATATGCGACAATATGGTTAGAATTCACTTAAGCCCGTTGACGAAGATAGTTAATGGCGATTTCGGCAAAAGTGCACCGAAACTAACACAAGAATGATCAATTTTGGATGGTTTTGGTTGGCATATTTACCAGCAACTTGGGTGACGGAAAAAAGACTATCGTCCTATTTATACCATTTTTTGGCGAATTTTGAGATGAATGACTGGATCTGGCATGCTTGGTCGCTGAGTCGCCAGCCAATGATGATGACAGCGACTGGAAAGAGGAGAAGGGAGGGGGATGGAGCACTTGTTATCCTTCAGTTTCCGGTGATGGAAAAGGGGAAAAAGGGTGACGTCGATGATGGGAAAGGGGAAAACGGGGGTTGCAGCAGCGGTTGACTTGGCTGAGAGTCGCCGGACTTATTGCCGGCAGACCTGGTATTTTACCAGCGAAATTTTGCTGGTTTGAATGAGTTTTATGGCGATGGGATGGGGAATAGTGCTCGATTGTTTGCTTTCTTTCTAATTGGATATAGGAAGTTTATTGGTGGAACAGTGATTCCGGCGATATTTCGCCGGGGGAATGGGGTTGTCAAACTAATTTTTCTTTGTTTTTCTCACTTTATTTTTTATTTAATCTACTTTTTCTTTACTCATATATGGGTGTTTGATATAGTATAAATGAATCAATGCGTAAACAAAAATTGAAGAATATGTATGAAATTGCACAATGTTTATTTTCATGATTTTTTTTGTGATGTTAACACACAATAATTAAACATTCAACATATGCGTACAAATACGTATACGCATTTTGTAGTTTGACCAACAATATGCCATGACAGAAAGTGCTAAATAATATTCAAGATTACTTGGATATTTTTATTCATGTTTTTACTCAATGAAGTTTACACAATAAATAATATAGGATTGAATAAAACCTGTAGTGAAATAATCCAAGCAATGAACAAAGACACTGATCACCAGAAACTTCAACTTCAAACTCTAAAAATGTTCTCTCTTTTCTTTGGTTTTCTGTCCTATTTCACTTGCTTTCTTGCTTTTTTTTTACTGATTTTGATATTTTTCTTTTGTCTAGTTTCTCATGTTTCTGTGTTGTCTGATGCAGTGTGTAATACAGTGTAGAAAATATGTAGTTTTGTGGGGGGGGGGGGTGTTTTTTTTGGTGGTTTGTGGGGGGGGGGGGGGATGGGAGAGGTAGTTATTTATCAGATAGGGTAGGATTTTTTTGAATTTTGAAAATATTTATTCTTTTTTTTTCTTTTTTAATAGAAGACAATAAAATAATAATAATAATAATAATGATAACTAAAGATAATAATAATAATAATAATAAATAAATAATAATAATAAATATATATATATAACTAATTTATTTTTATAGTTGAGAAAATACAATAAAAGTTTAAAAATAGGCAAAAATAAATATAATTAAGATAGTACTAAAACTACTAACTTATTTATTTAAAAAGAAACATATTTGTTTTTTAATTTTTGTATTATTCTTTTTAAACTCAAATAAAATAAAATAATATCCTAAAATTAAATTCATTTAGTTATTTATTTTTAACTAAAAATTTACTAAAAGTAAAATAATAATTAAAATAATATCGAATCAAATATAAATATTTAATATCGAAAATATATATATATATTACACTCGGGGAGGGTCAAAAATCATGTGTCTATATTTTGCCCCTCTTTATTTGAAATATCGAAAAGTTTTCATACAAAGAAGTAGACAAAGATATGATTTTTGATCCTCCGGTTATTCAAAAAGAATATAAAAAATATATATAACCGAG
Organism: Capsicum annuum; assembly: GCF_002878395.1. NCBI lineage: Eukaryota > Viridiplantae > Streptophyta > Magnoliopsida > Solanales > Solanaceae > Capsicum > Capsicum annuum. The sequence goes on along the minus strand of NC_061120.1, from coordinate 178,566,667 downwards.
TCCTGGTTTTGGGCCGCCTACATATCCCGGGTTATAAGGGAATCAGGTCACGTGTAGTTCAAAGGTAAAAAGGTAAGAGAACGAGTTAGAGATAGAGTGAGGTTCCATCGAGTTTCCAGTTGACGACTTTTCTTTTTACATTCACATGAATAACAAAATAAAATTGAAGATACAAGTAAAGATCCTATCTATTCAGCTATTCTGGAATCCTGACTTGAATCTTCATGACTTCTCAAATGGTGAGATAGTCGTTATTTTGAGTTAAACTTGAAACATAAAATATTCCTCGTCGTTGGCTTTTAACATTAGAGAGGAACTTGACAATTGATTTATTTTTAAGATTTTCTTCTGGTTTGAACTTAAAAATCTTCATCATATTCTTCAGGTGGGCTCCTGACTTACAACTGATAACGTTCACCTTCTTCTTCAGACGGGATCTGAATTTGTTACTTCACCCTGTTCTTCAGGTGGGCTCCTGGACTAGCAATATCTTCACCCTGTTCTTTAGGCGGGCTTCTGGACTTCCTTTTTTCTTCAGACAGGCTCCTGAATTTGTTACTTCTTCACCCTATTCTTTATGTGAGATTCTAGACTCAAAATAAACAGTAAAACAGAAAAATAGCATCCCATTCTTCAGGAGGGTCCTGAGCAGAAAATAAATTTCTATTCTTCAAGAGGGTCCTGAGTAGAAAGTAAAATTCAATAAATACGAACAGAATATTTGCCCCAGTTTGTACTTAGAAAATGACTCGACTAAAAGGTATGTCTTATAGGAATCAAGGGATGACTCGACTAAAAGGTACGTCTTATAGCAATCAAGGGGATGACTAGAAAAAAGGTACGTCTTATAGGAATCACGAGAGTAACTCAACTAAAAGGTTCATCTTATAGGAATCAAGGGGATGACTCGACTAAAAGGTACGTCATCACGAGAGTGACTCAACTAAAAGGTTTGTCTTATAGGAATCAAGGGGAATGACTCAACTAAAAGGTACATCTTATAAGAATCAAGGAGAATAACTCGACTAAAAGGTACGTCTTAGAGGAATCAAGAGGGATGACTCGACTAAAAGATACATCTTATAGGAATCATAGGGAGTGACTCGACTAAAAGGTTCATCTTATAGGAATCAAGGTGATAACTCAACTAAAAGGTACGTCTTATAGGAATCACGAGGAGTGACTCGACTAAAAGGTACGTCTTATAGGAATCAAGGGGATGACTCAACTAAAAGGTACATCTTATTGGAATCACGAGGAGTGGCTCAACTAAAAATTTCGTCTTATAGGAATCACGAAAAGTGACTCGACTAAAAGGTTCGTCTTATAGAAATCAAGGGGATGACTCAACTAAAAGGTATGTCTTATAGGAATCACAGAGAGTGACTCGGCTAAAAGGTTTGTCTTATAGGAATCAAGGGGATGACTCGACTAAAAGGTACATCTTATAGGAATCACGAGGAGTGACTCGACTAAAAGGTTTGTCTTATAGGAATCAAGATGGATGACTTGACTAAAAGGTACGTCTTATAGGAATCAAAGGGATTACTTGACTAAAAGGTTCGTCTTATAGGAATCAAGGGGAATGACTCGACTAAAAGGTACGTCTTATAGGAATCAAGGGGGATGTCACGCCCCAAAATCCCATCGGGCCGGACTGGCACCCGAAGTCGAGAAGGCCCGGGAGAACCCGTTCAAATACCTGTACTTTCACTTACATGTCACCAAAAAATTGGATAGCACTTCGTTGCATATAGAAAGGTCTAATTACCTATATCAGCACAACACGCACAAATATATATATATAATACTTGGCCGTCGGGGCCACCACATATACAAATATAACGTTACTATATAAACTTCCATGACTTTACCCTTCCTTATGTCTACAAAGCCTCTAGGATATACATGACATAACTAGGGTCGGGATAAACCCCCGCCCACACATGACTCATGTACAATAACAAAACATAAGGAACCGACTCAGAAAGCTCTGAAGCAAACTGGAGCTCACCAACAATAGCTGTATGACCTGGCTCCTACTTGTGCGGTGTATGAGCTGAGGTATCTGTGCCTGCAGCATGAAATGCAGGTCCCCCGTGAGGGACGTCAGTACAAAATATGTACTGAGTATGTAAAGCTGTAAATAATCACATGTGATATAGGAGCTCAATAGAAATCAGAAACAAGTGAATAAGTCGTAATAGGAGTGGACCACACTTACTAGAACTTGTGACAACCTGTACATTGTATTTATTCAATCACTTTACCTTCGTTCTTATCGTCTTTGTAATCATTACTGTACTGTACTATGACCATTAGGATGCCTCCAGTACATATCAACTGGGATCGACCCATGCTAGGCTTATGCCCCTAGGATACCACCCATAAACACATGAAATAGGGATCGACCCATGCTAGGCTTATGCCCCTGGGATACCACCCGATAAGAGAGAACTCCCATCACTTAGTTCAATTAATCTTTGAGATTGTTATTTCGGTCGCCTCCACATTTTTAATACTTTGAAACAATGATACATCAATAGGAACCAAGTAATAGACCTTCTATACAATAACGATGTAATAAAGACTCATTGGTACATCAACAATGTGTTTCAGAATCATCAATATCACAACAATGAAATAAGAGCCTTTTGGTATATCAATGAAACATTTTGACACTTTATAGAATGGAAACAACTTCGTTGGTAACGTAGAACAATACATGTTTTTGGACAACCTCGGAATCTTACTTGATGGAACATTGGTGTTTTCATGCCAAAGAACATTGTTAGAGTATGCTTTACATACCTCGTTGTAGATTCAGATACCAATTCAACACAGCTTCCCACCTTTACAAATCACTTATCTACAATGAAATGTTTGGCATCTAGTATTAGCAACCCAACACCACAATTCTCTTCCATAATTCCATACTACCAATATTTGCAAAACATTCCAAAAACCAACTTGAACAATAGGTTTATGTGTGTATATATATATAATCATCATTTCAATACCACATCATCAATACCACATCATCACCCCAAATTCCTTCACAATTTAACATAATCCAACCATGCACAAGAATAATCCAACATCATTTCCAATCATCTTTCAACAACAATCAAATAGCATACTTCTTATGCTCACATGCATATATATATATATATACATATCCATATAAATAACACCAACATAATTTACATCCTTACCAAAAAAATGGCCCTTTTGATTTCGAAGTCCTGTTGGCATAAATAAGGGGTGCTTCTCGAAGCCCTTGAGACGGTGAACACAACTATGGAATCAATTTGGATTTTCTACGGTTGAATCTCAAGATAATTGGAGTTGAAATTTGGCTATGGTTTCTTAGTTTCAATAACTTGATGATAATTGATGGATATGAGACTAATTATATGTATATAATGACCGATTTTCGTCCATGAGGTGATGGAAAATGACCATATTGCCCTTAAAAATTTAAGTAAATCCGAATCTGTCCATGGTGGACTGTTTTAATAGGCTAAAGTAAATCGGCCATAACTCTTTGATCCGATATCGGATTTGGGTGAAATTGGTATCTTTAGAAAGATAATTCAAATTTCTTTCATTTAATATAAAGTAAGCCACCCAGTTCGTTCTGTACAAGTAGTTATGATCGTTTGAATTTGACCCTCAAAATCTATTTTGAGAGGCTGAAGTAAAACGAGTATAACTCCTTACTCAGATGTTGGATTTGGATGAAACCAATTGAATTGGATAGAAGACTCAAATATCTTTCTTTTGATATGTGGTAGATCTCCCAGTTCATTATATTGAGGGAGTTATGATCGTTCAAAGTTGACCCAAAAAACTGGCAGGCCTCAGTAGTTTTCCTGCACATTTACTGTTCACATCCCGGCCACCGTTTTAAAGTTTCGAACGAGCTCGCTTATATCCGAAACTTATCCGTTTTTGGAAATCTTTATATAGTTGGAAAGCTTATTCAATAACCTTCGTATGGAACCATCGATGGGAAAATTCCGGTATAAATAAAGTCGATTCCTATACACCTATAATCAAACTATACACTTGAAACCATCTCAAAATAATCAATACTCATACTTAAACTCATATATACCTAACTTAGGATCAATACATATACTCCAACACATATAACAATGACTAATACACGTAATTAAGTACGGGGTGTTACAGGGGATGACTCGACTAAAAGGTACGTCTTATAGGAATCAAGGGGATGAATCAACTAAAAGATATGTCTTATAGAAATCATGATGAGTGACTCGACTAAAAGGTTCGTCTTATAGGAATCAAGGAGATGACTCAACTAAAAGGTACGTCTTATAGGAATCACAGGGAGTGACTCAACTAAAAGGTTCTTCTTCTAGGAGTGAATGTTCAAGTTAGGAAGTGCTTCAGCTAACAAATTAAAACTAATTTATTCAGACTAGGAAGTGCGTCTCCTAGGGGTTGAATGAAATTACTTGACCAGAAAGTGCATTTTATAGGAGTGATGGTTCAAGTTAGGAAGTGCTTCACCTAACAAATGAAACTTGAATTATCCAGATTAGGAAGTGCGTCTCCTAGGGGTTGAATTTTTATCATAATTTGATTATCAAACCTATGCAGCAATATTGCTTCCTGCATCTGTGGAAATGAGGCATTGCAGCCCTTGATATTTATGCTCTGATGTCCTTAATTTGAAGGTAACATGTTTCCTGTTTCATTAAAGAAAACTTGTGAGTTCAAAAACATGGTGGCAGGTTTGAGGCTTTAGCTTCTGTGGCAATCACTCTTGCTCTCGTCACATTTAACCTTGCTTCCAACCATTAGCATCTGTCACCGACTTGCTGCGTCGTTGACCCAAACTCAGATTATTAGAATTGACTTTGAAACAAACAAAGTATCTTTTCTTTGTCATGCTCCATAAATAAAACCTTTAAACCTTGGTGTTTCCATGAATTCCCAGACTTGTCTGTTGATAAAACTTTCCTGCATGCCTTATTTCAGCTCGCAATCATGTCTCTTTCATATGTTGGCCTTTTTCCTTGCTTTATCCAATTAAAGAAACTAGTATCTAGTTTTAAAATCTTTTCTCACTTGTTATGACACGGACTCGACTCAAGGACACGAGAAAAATGACAATAATTTTTATCTAATGACAAAGATAACAAAAAAAAATCAAAAATAGAAAAATAAAAAGAAAAGGGAAAAATAATAGGTATCTTTTTTTTTCGAACGACAAAAAAAAAGTTATTTAGGTGTGGTAACCGAATCCAGCAATCATGACATGTATTTTGAATTAAATAACCTGATCTACCCACACTAATCGTTATAACTTTTGTCCACTTATTGTGTTTGAAATGAAATCAATCTTGAATCTGCTCCCTGTAGATCATAATCCTCCTTTGGCTAGTGGCACCTTAATGGGTTTTTGTCAATGCCTATCTCATTTTCATTTCTTTCTCAACTCAGTTTTGCCTTATGGTGCCCAAAAGGGTTTTCACCATTAAGACTCTCTCATTTTTACGCATTTATTTTTTTTATTTTATTTTTAAAAAAAAAATAATGCCCAAATACGAAATATCATGTACTCATAACATGTTTAGCCTTGACATTCTCAAATATCTAATTGAAGGTCTTTCTTTGGTTGTAACTTGGCTTTTGTAAAGGGTTAGAAAGAAAGGTCGGCATGAGGCTAAAAAATTCACATAACATTAGGTGAAACATACAACTTTTGAAATCGATTTTTTAAGGAAATAAACTTTGTCTCTGTTTCATTTCATTCTGGGTAACTTGAATTTTTTTTTGGTTGGACCGAACCCCAGATTAGAGTTGCCTAAGTATCTTGTCACAGCAAGAATCAGGTCAAACGTAGTTCAGGCATCTTGTTCTTTTGCTTGATTTTTTTTTTTGACTTTTCTCTCTTTTTCTTCTTCTTTTTTTTTAGAGAGAGAGATATTTTTCTTGACACTTTATGACTCTATTCTTTTTCTTGACACTTTTTTTTTTGAATTTTTTTCAGACTCTATTTTGATTCCAAAAGAGGGATGTAAAATAAATTAAAAAAAGCTCAAAAGGGATAATAAAGGATGACACAACATTTGGATAGCAGAATGAAATGTCTTCATCATATCAATCCTTAAAAATGCAAGTACATAACATGCAATCTAGGAATAAAACATGAAGATCATACGCATCTTTTCAATATTGACCGTGACTAAGCATATGCACGTGTGTCACTTCTTTTAAACTCGTAAACCATACAGGCTACTTGTATTGTACTTTCCTCACAACAAATGGCTCTTTTTTTAGCTAACTTCCTTTTGCTTCTTCTGACAAAAGAAACTATATATCCTCTGGTCGATCTCATTCAAAAATGTTTGAGTTGAACCTTCTCATTGAAGATCAAGTCATTTTTTATTCGTAAAGTGATTGCCTCAAAACATTCAAGTGAGGATGTAACTAGGTCCCCAAACATCTCAACACTTCACTTATTTTTCTTTCAAATTTTTTTTTCAACTCTAACTCCTTGATCGAATGTTTCAGCATTAGATTAGGTTTTAAGATCTGGCTGAAAATTCAATATGTATATCATAGCACTGGAATTGCCACAGGAGAAAAAATATGTATAGAGAAAGAAAGAACAAATATATATATATATATATATAAAAAAAAATAAAAAAACAAAAGGAAAAAATATTTTATTAATAGAAAAGATAGAAGGGTTTGAACTTAACAACAAGAAAATAAGACAACATAGAAAATAGACTACCAAAACTCCTTCGTGGAGAGCAAAATAACTTCTAAATTACCGAGCTTGACATTTGGCCATTGATATGTACTTCAGTATTAATGGGGTCTCGACAATCATTACTACATCATCCATTATTTTTCTTGACCCCAAAAAGTATCCTGAACTATTCTGAATTTTCACCATCAAATTCTCTCCAAATTAAGCCATTAGCAGTTCCTCTTTTCCTTTTTTCCTCTTAGTTGATTACACAACCTTTTTAGAAGATCCAAAGGATCACCACTCCCTCGTACATGTCCAACTATGATATTTTAGACTCTAAATGCAAGTGAACATTTTGAAACACTCTTTTATTCTTCCACTACTTACATGTTTCTCATATTTTGCTCCAAACTTCTTATTTCCCTGGTCATTTCTTCTTATTCCTCATTTTTAATAGTCTATTCCACCTCATCTCAGACTCTATATCATTTTCTGTGGGTTATCTAGCCTTTTCTTTGGATATGGAGCTATATGGATGAGAAGACAACTTAGCCACAAACCAACCACCTTAACACTATTTTGATTTTGGTAAAAACTAATGTGTCAAAGTTCAGCTTTTTTTTTAAGATCACTGAATCCATGAAGGACTGCCTACGTATTTCATTAAGATGAGAATCAGGTGTGCATAGTTCTTGTAAATTAGAGATACGAAGAAATATACCTTTTTTTTAAATAATGAGAAATTTACTTATTTATTAAATAATATATTTTTTCATTTTTGAAAACAACTTTTTTTTTGTAAGTTTTAAAGGAAAGACAACCATTTTTTAAAAGATCATTGAATTCATTGAGGACTGCCTATGTATCTCAATAAAATGAAAATCAGGTGTGCTAGTTCTTGAAAATTATGTCATACAAAATTTAGCCTCAAGACCCCTAAAGGTTCAGGGCTATTAAGATTTATATTTTTTGTAAAAACTTAGCCTCATGATCCCTAAAAATTCAGGGCTATTAAGATTTATATATATTTTTTATTTTGTAAAACTTAGCCTCATGATCCCTAAATATTTTGGGCTATTAAGATATATATATATATATATATATATATTGAACTTGAGAATAAGAAAAATAATTATGAAAGTAATCATATTTTCAAAACATTCTCCAATAAATCTATGAATAATTTTTCAAAAGATAGGGTTGTACCCCGAAAAAGGGCTTCCTACGTATCTCAATTAATAGTGAGAATCAGCCCCTCATAGTTCATGAAGACCGTAAAACTATGTTACTAAAATTTTCCTTTCTCTTAAAAATAATTTTTTTGTAAATGATTCATTAAATGTGAGGATAATTTAATCTCTTACATTTTAAAGTAGCCTAAAAGTCGGTCAACAATCATATAGTCTTCTAAACAAATGTCAAAGAGCACGTAGGATGCACATGTTGGTCTTTATAAAGTAGTTCACCTATCCTAGACAGACCAGGCCCCTGTGCCGAGTCCCGCTAAATCAAATGCATATGATGAAAATAAAGCGGCACCTAATAGAGATAACCAGATTCTGAGTTTTCAGTTCTTCTAAGTTTAAGCCTAATAGGGATAGGTGTCTAGACTAGCTTACCCGAGAGGACACTCGAGCCAGGGAGGGACAACTTGGTCGGTAGTAGGGCAACACCGCCTTCGTTGTCGATCTGAACCCTGCCTGATATGTGTGACTATAATCCTTCACCAAGTGCCTTGAGACTTCGGCTATCTCAAAAAGAAAGTAGGATACATACGCTGCATTCCTTCTATCCTATTTCAAAGACCCGGAGGGGGTGTGCAAGAGAGACAATAAATAATACAGTTCAATCAATATCAAAGCAGCAAATGAGCGATAAGTCGCACGTAAGTCCAATAAACACAATATCAACAATAATTAAAGCAAGTACAAGTCAATATAAAAAGATCGAATTCTTATTATTCCCCAGCAGAGTCGCCATAGATATCACACCCCTTTTTCGCCCGAAGGGTTCAAGGTCGAAGGGTTTTTCCAATTAAAGTAATAGTATTGAATATGAATTATTTTTTATCATTTTCAGAGTCGCCACTTAGAATTGAGTTATGGTGTTCCAAGTCACCTTATTAGATCCTTAGTCAAAAAGAAATGACTCTTATTATGGTCTGCAAAAACAGAAGACCGGATAAGGAATTCTATTACTTGAGGGGAAGGTGTGAGGCAACCCTTGAGTCTCGTGGTTCTAGCACGGTTGCTTCATTGACTTATACTTAACTAAAGCAATTTAGATAAATTGTGTGAAGGCCTAAATTCGCTCATTTTAATATACCGAAAACTTGACAATCATATTAAATAAATTGGTAAAAGTTAATTTTGAAAAATATTTATTAAGGTGTTGCATCCTTGAATTATTTTAAATGTATCGAAAAGATGCGTACACCGCATTCTTAAATGAAACAAATATTTTAAACATGCCTAAAATTTGTCTAACATTAAAGACATTGACTACGCGAAATACTCTTTAATTCAAACAATAACCTTAAAGTATAAAAAACTAGTATATAATAATACTTAAGTTAAAGATGGTCTTTTTATTTATTTTATTAAAGCTATAATACAAACAGAAGAAAGTGGCAATAAAAATATGTTATTATTATTTTATTTAAAATAAAAACTATATACTAAATATCATGAAACAAAAAATTGAAAAATTCCATCAGCAAACATAATATTTTCTTTTATTCCCTGATCCTCCTATATGCGACAATATGGTTAGAATTCACTTAAACCCGCTGACGGTGATAACTAATGGCGATTCCGGCGAAAGTGCACCGGAACTAACACAAGAATGATCAGTTTTGGGTGGGTTTGGTTGGCATATTTTTCGGTGAATTAGGTGATGGAAAAAAATTGTCGTCCGATTTATACCATTTTCGGCAAATTTTGAGATGGACCGCCGGATCTGGCATGCTTGGTCGTCGAGTCGCCGGCCAATGATGATGGCAGCAAATGGAAAAGGGAGAAGAGAAGGGGATGGCGCACATGTTATCCTTCAGTTTCTGTTGATGGAAAAGGGGGAAAAGGGTGACGTCGATGACGAAAAAGAGGAAAATAGGGGTTGCGGCAGCGGTTGACTTGGCTGAGGGTCGCCGGACTTGTTACCGGCAGACTTGGTGTTTTACCAGCGAAATTTTGTTGGTTTGAATGACTTTTTCAACGACAGGACAGGGAATAGTGGTTGATTGTTTGCTTGTTTTTCGATGGGATATAGGAAGTTTATTGGTGGAACAGTGATTCCGGCAATACTTCGCCAGAGGAATGGGGTTGTCAAACTAATTTTTCTCTATTTTTCTTACTTTATTTTTTATTTCAGCTACTTTTTCTTTACCATATATAGGTTTTTGATATAGTATAAATGAATCAGTGTGTAAACAAAAATTGAAGAATATGTATGAAATTGCACAATGTTTATTTTCATGATTTTTTTTGGTGATGTTAACACACAATGATTAAACATTCAACATATGCGTACAAATACATATACATATTTTGTAGTTTGACCAACAATATGCCATGACAGAAAGTGCTAAATAATACTCAAGATTACTTGGATATTTTTATTCATATTTTTACACAATGAAGTTTACACAATAAATAATACAGGATTGAATAAAACCTATAGTGAAATAATCCAAGCAATGAACGAAGTCACTGATCACCGAAAACTCCAACTTCAAACTCTAAAAATGTTCTCTCTTTTCTTTGGTTTTCTCTCCTACTTCACTTGCTTTCTTCCTTTTTCCTTTTACTGGTTTTGATATTTTTCTTTTGTCTGGTTTCTCATGTTTCTGTGTTGTCTGATATAGTGTGTAATAAAGTGTAGAAAATACGTAATTTTTTTTTTGGGGGGGGAGTCCTTTTAGTAGAGGGATTTTGGGGAGGGGGTGCGGGGGTGGGGGATTAGTTAATTATCAGATAGGGTAGGACTTTTTTGAATTTTAAAAATATTTTTTCTTTTTTTTTCTTTTTTTCTTTTTTTCTTTTTTTCTTTTTTTCTTTTTTTCTTTTTTGATAGAAGACAATAAAATAATAACAACAACAATAAATAAAGATAATAATAATAATAATAATAATAATAATAAATAATAACTATAAAAAAAATATAATAATAACTAATTAATTTTTATATTTGAGAAAATACAATAAAAGTTTAAAAATAGACAAAAAAAAATATAATTAAGATAGTACTAAAACTACTAACTTATTTATTTAAAAAGAAACATATTTTTTTTAAAATTTTTGTATTTTTTTTTAAATTAGAATAAAATAAAATAATATACTAAAATTAACTTCATTTAGTTATTTATTTTTTAAATAAAAATTTACTAAAAATAAAATAATAATTAAAATAATATCGAATCAAATATAAATATTTAATATCAAAAAAGTATATATATATTACACTCGGGGAGGGTCAAAAATCATGTGTCTACAGTTATGATTGTTTTGTGTATGTGTTTGGCTGTTGGGTTCGAATGTTTGAAAATTTGAAAAGAGAAATTGAGTTGATAGTCTGATGAATCCGTTAATCATTGATTGAGCATGAAATTGGGGGTGGGAATTGAAAGATCGATAAGGTGAATGTTGATTATTTTTTATTATTGTTAATATCGATAGTATCATATTTTAGGCCATCAAATGGGTAGGCAAATACTAAATTGGGTAGGCAAATTATAAAAATTGACAATTGTGGAATGATTAAATGTTTATGCCTGAGATTGTTTCATTTTGTCGCTCAAAATTGGTAAATATATTCATTTAGTCAGGGAATGCCCCGAGGCCATTTGTAGTTATTCACTGAGGTATGCCCCGAAGTATCTTGTATGCTAAGGATATTCGTGATCAAGGTCCGAGCCATCGGGTAGAGCATAGTTTATGATTAGTATAGGTTAGTGTAGGTTTATTTTAGTATCTTTTATTTCAGACTGTAATAATTAGACTGGACAGTATATTTTTGGACTTGTTTTGTTTCGTTTGTTTGATTGTTTGTTTCGTGTGTTTTATGTGATTTATTAACTTCATAGCATCAGACTAGCCGATATACTTCACAAATCGACCATGGTTGAACCACGGGACTGAGGGATGCCTAACACCTTCCCCTCGATCAACAGATATCCTTAGTTGGAATCTCTATTCGGGATCAGTTTAAAAAAAGTCAAAAATTATTTTGAAAAAGGATTTCCAAAGGTGAATTGACACACCATATTTATGCCAAATGGCGACTCTGAGTTTAATTGAAAAAATCCTTTTCTAAATAAATTTTCATCTTTTGTCACTTAATAATAAAACCCTTTTGAAACTAAAAATTAATCTTGTGGTAAAAAAAAGGGGTGTGACACTAAGAAGCATATTCCTATCGCTCCAACAATGACATCAAAGATGAAATAAATAGCCCCTATATCCTTGAGTTTAGAGGAGAACAACCATCGAACCAGATTTGTCATAAAATTGAGATTATTTTGTTTTCTTCCTTATCAGAGAGGGGCCCACGAGGATTATTTAATAAAAATTGCTTCAACGGGAGCTACTATCAGTATTGGAAATATACTTAGTTCCTTGATTCATTCTATGGATCAAAATCTATCATTGGCAAGATAATTATTTGGTCATGCCATTTTGGGATTTGATCAAACCAAAGTTATTACTTTGTTTTACCTAATGATAGCCTTGAATAACTATAAGCTAAACCTTCTAGTTGTTTTGATGCTAAAAGTGTTCCCAACCAATGGTCTCTAGACTAATGGAAATTGTTGGCCTGGCATATTCAATAAAGTATCCTTTTTCAATTTCTTTTCAATCTCTAGACTGACCGTCTCACCCTCACCTTAGAAATTGAACGATCGTAGTTAAATCTTAAAGTGTTTTTTCATCTGTCTTTTCCTTTTGATTGGACAAATTCAATAGGTGATCCTATCCTGACTCTAGACCTGGACCTCTTTCAGGTTTGAAAGCAGCCGAGAGTCAAAATCCTCTATTTATGAATATGCATCTCAATAGACTATTTCATATACAAAATATTATTATCAGGGAGGATATGTTCTATCACCACTAGAAATAAAGAGAGTATAGGGAGAGATCTAAGGGACTTTTTAAAGGGGTTAATACCTGAGCAGCCGAAATTCATGATTACGAGAGGTGGTGGATAAGATATAATTCATGTAATTATGCCCTCTAGAAATGAGGATGCATTGGTATTAATGGGGCTATCCATAACCCTACTTTGTCATTATCATAGTGAGATGCCTGAAGAAGATTATCGAATCGATTGTCTTCTTCATTATTTTTATTCATTTCTTGAACAAGAGGTAAAGGATGACCCCACCCTCCAAACCCCCTTATGCAAATTAGGTCTAAAGAAAGGTATAGAAAGAAGGGTAAAAAAAATTTGAGGATTTTAACTCTAAATAATTGTAAGGTCTTGAGCAACTTTAGTTGTTTTTGATTAGTTTACTATGATTTTTGCAATAAATATTGAGATGTAGGAGAACCAAAAATAATGGAAGCAAAAAGGCTGAAAAGTAAAGCAAAATAAAGGACAAATGTGGCTGACGACATTCATGATAAGTCGTCAGCCTGGTGATAAGGCGTCAGGAGCACCGTCATACTTAGGCAAAACTTAGAAGCTGAGATGAAGTTTTGATGACATTGGTGACAAGCCGTCAAACTCTTGATACGTTGTCATCGTCGTCGTCAGCCTTAGGCAGCAAGAACCAAAATTACAGAGGAGCTGACAACATCAATGATAAGCCGTTAGGTTGGTGACAAGACATCAACGTCGTCGTCAGCCTTAGACAGTAGAAGCCAAAAGTGCAGAGGAGCTGACGACATCCGTGATAAGCCGTCAGACTCCTGATAAGCTGTCATGAATGTCGTCGTCTATTTCGAGAAAAAGCTGTAACTTTAATTTTGTTTCCTTATTTAGGTTAAACTATTTAAAGCTTTGTTTTAGGGTTTTCTAGGGGAGGCATTCATTCATTCATTTATTATCATCATTATTTTAAAGAGAGTTTGATACTTTGAGTCTGGAGAATATTTTATAATATTTCTTTCTCTATCTTTTTGGATTCGAACAATACAACTATTTTGGGGATTTTTATTTGTGATCTAATCTACGATTGACTAATTATTATTCATCTCTATAAGTTAACGTTCTCAATTATGAATTCAATTATGTGTTTCATTCTTTGCATCATGAGTGGCTAAACTCAGTTAATTTGAATTATAGGATCTAGGGTTAGGTCGTGATGAGGTGCTAAATACTCAAGATTCAATAGGTGTTAGGATTTCTTGATAATTCTGAAGTTGTAATTAATGTTTGTTGGTTGCAAACAGCAGACACACCTGCTTTGATTTACTTGAGAAAGAAATCAAATATAGTAGGAAGTGAATTATCAATAGGGACTCGAAAATACTTTGTTTAATATTCAGCGTTGTAACAAGGTTGGTTAACCTGAGGTAAAATCTAGACAGTGAACAGAAATTCCCTAAGTCTGAGAGGAATAGGAAATTAGACGCTTAAATAGGTCGAGAGACATTTGAGCATATCATCGATAAAGATAGATTGTTACCTTAACCACCCTGAGAATCTTGAGTCACCCTTAGCATCTGTCATGTACCATAAGCCCTAGTGAACATAATTCTGGTTATTTCATAAAATCTTACTTACAAACATCGAAATTAAAGTGACAAACAATTATTTGTGAAACATAAACTCCCATTTCAGGAAACGTTAACCTATCAGTAAATGAATTTCCTATGGGATTTGACCCCAACCTAGTTGGATTTTATATTGACAACGATCGCTTACACCCATTCAAGAGTGTAGTTTGAGCGTTGCCAAAAATTGTGCCGTTGTCGGGGAATACGGTTGTAAACAAAAAGTTGTGTGCGCTAATTGACTCTTACTTAGGTTTCCTAGATTTACATTTTTTGTTTTTTTTGTTTATTGAAGGTTCCTTGTTGTTTATACCAAAAACAAGAAGTTCTAGAGCACCGTTATTACCAATTAATTCGGAACCTCAACTGATCGAGAGAATGGCAGAATAGTATGAGGTTGATAGACTGGCAGCCTTGGCCAAGGCTCAGGTGAACCTATAGAACCAGGGTCAACAAATACATTATCCGAACCATGATGATGAATACTTGGGTGATGAAGAATTGTTGAATCCTCAAAACCCAAGGCGAGCTGAGCAAATTATTGCACAAGTGCAGCAAAATTTTGACAGAAACCATCTAGTCAGAGAAAGGTATAGTCAACAGCCTGTCCATTACGAGGTTGATGATGATGATAAAGGAATGGATGGAGCAGGTGCAACGGGTTCTATCATTCCTTCACCGTTGTCAGCTGGTGCAAAATTTAGCATAACAAGTACTATGATTCAACTCCTGAATCTGAAGAGGTTGTTTAGAGGCTTGCCTGGTGATGATCCGAACATGCACTTGGTGAAATTTATTACCATTTTCAAATCTTTTGATAATCTGGGAGTGAGCCAGAATGCGATTCGATTGAGATTATTTCTATGGTCTCTGTCTGAAGAGGTAACAATGTGGTTAAATGAGCTAGAGCCCGATGCTATAACCAACTGGAGACAATTGAAAGAGGTGTTCCTAGGATGGTTCTTTCTACCCTCCAGGAGGGTACAGTTGAGGGACGAAATTAGTAACTTCAGGCAGCTCCCAACTGACGCATTGCATGAAAATTGGGAGAGATTTAAAAAGAAGATGGCACAATGTTCGAACCACAACATGAAGGACTTGCACTTGATAGAGACTTTGTACAGAGTTTTTAACTCTGTAACAAATCCATTTGTAGATAATGTTACAGGTGGTTCGTTCATTGACCTTTCTTATCAAGATGCTTTAGACATGCTGAATAGAATGACCAAATAGAGTTGGGCTTGGCATACCAAGGATTCTGTGGTAGCTAGCCCAACTATTTTTGGTGGCATGACTGTGGAGCAGTGCAGAAGGGATGAGGAGGGAGACTAATACATGACCCACTTAAAGACTCAGATAGACTTGCAGACCAAGAACTTGCTGTCAGGCTAAACTATAAAGGTTAAGGTTGTAGAATGTCAGTGCACTGCTGCTATTGATGCAGATAAGGAGGCAAATTATGTTAATAATCAGGGGGTTTCTGAGGCAATGGCCAAGGAAATCAAGGTCAAAACTTTTACAACAAACCTGATTGTAAAGAGAAGGAGCAAGGAAACTGGAGAAGCAATAATGATAGGAGTGTTTTGTATGTTCCTTCTAGAAGTCGGGATGTTGCAACAACTAGATCTGGAAAGATGTCCATAGAGGACATGATGGAAAAATTGTTGAAGGTAATTGAGGCTATGAACTCGGGGGTAACCACTATGAAGAGTGAATTCTCTACCCTGAGTCAGTTAGTTAGTTCACACTCTACTTCTATCAACCAGTTGGAGCAATAGATAAGCCAACTTTCTGCAACACTGAACCAAAGAAAAAGTGATACTTTACCTAGTGATACGGTTCAGAATCTGCAAAATAATCGCTTATGTGTAGCGATTACCACTAGGAGTGGTAAGATCTTACCTGGCCCTTCTGTGGGCAAATCTGTAGATGGTGAGGAGGTTGCTGATTAATCTGATGAAAGTAAACCAGTAAAGTCTGAGAAGGTGGATAGTTCTATTGATGCTTCGGAGAAAGAAAAAGAGAAGGAAGAGGAAGTGGTGTTGATATATATCCCAAGACCACCACCTCCCTTTCCTCAACGATTGAAGAAAAAGGTTGATGATGCAAAATTTAGCAAATTCATAGGCATCATAATTATGGCTCAAGCAATTGACAATTAATGTGCCTTTGGTTGAGGCACTTGAGCAAATGCCAGGCTATGTGAAGTTCATGAAAGACCTTGTAACCAAGAAACGGAAGGTTAGCCATGAGCCGAAGGACAATCTTCTCCATTGTGGCGCTATCTCTACAAGGTCTTTAGTGCAAAAAAGGCAGATCCAGGAGCGTTTACCATCCCCTGTACTATTAGCCTCCTGAAGTTCACAAAAGCATATGCTATCTGGGAGCTAGTATAAATTTAATGCCACTGGTTGTGTACAAAAAATTAGGTTTGGGAGATCCTACCCCAACAAATATGCGATTGGTAATGACAAACAGATTTGTGAAGCGGCCTGTGGGCATACTGCACGATGTTTTGGTAAAGGTAAATAATTTTGCTCTGCCTGCTGATTTTATGGTCCTAGATTGCGAAGTGTATTTTGAAGTGCCCATCATCTTGGGTAGGCCATTACTTACAACTGGGAGAGTTCTAGTAGACATAGAGTTGAATGAGCTAAAGTTCAGGCTCAATGACAAAGAAGCACGCTTCAAAATACACTCATCCATGAATCAGCAACACAAGATAAGTGTTTTCTCAATCATTGACATCTTCTATGATGATGTTAAAGGGGTATCAACATGTTGTCTTGGCGAATTCTGAGTAGTCAAGACAACCAAGTCGTGTCGCGACAGTAAATCAGGCGTTATTGGGAGGCAACCCAAAGTTTTTATGTTTAAGCAAGTGTTTTTACTTTTATAATTAGGATTTAGTACAGAGAAGGTCAAAAATGAGGAGGTCAGATGAAAGGCCATGATGACATCTCTGATAAGCCGTCACAACTGTGATAAGCTATCAAAAACATCGTCAGATAGGCCAAACTTGAGGCAACCTCTACTTAGGGGTGATGACATTTGTGATAGGCTATCACACTTGTGATAATTCGTCATAAGTCATCGTCAGCCCAAAGCCTTAAAAGCTAAATTTTGGGCCTAGTTTAAATCAAATCCGACCCGGCCCAGCACAGGAACCTTTTCAAATTTCTGCTAGTTTTAATTCTTTTCCTTTAGTTTATTTCTTTCCTTAGTTAGTTTATCTCCTACTCTTTGCAAAACACTTCAAGAAAATAAGTTCCCTTGAGCACGGGTTTGAAATTCACAATTAAGAGATTCTTCCTACTTCCTACTTCCTACTTCCTACTTCCTCTTGTGTGTATAATCAGATTAAGGGCCCCGATCAGGTATAATCTAACTTTAACTCTTCTTTTCTTGTGGTAAGTGATTGATAGATGACAACCTAAGTCCCCAAGATGCTTAAACCAAGTTCAAATTAGAAAAGAGCTAAAATTGCACCAAGGGTCTGTTGTATAGGTCCAAGGTTTAAAAAAGATAGATCACACTCAAAATTCAAGTGTATTTTGAGAAATAATGGGGACCAAAAATTGAGTTAAAATCAAAAATGGGTTCTAATAAGAGCTGACGATATTCATGATAGGCTATCACAATTGTGATGGCTTATTAGGAATGTCATCAAAGGCTGACAAGAATGAAGTAGTTTCTGTTTAGAGATGACGACATTCGTGATAGTCTATCACAATTGTGATAAGCTATCGCAGTCGTGATGGCTTATCAAGAATGATTGTCACACCTGGAACCTGAAGCATGAATATGTCAAAATGATTAATGTGTTTATGCTTGTGCTCTTATGGACTAACTAATGATTTTTCTACTGCTACAGGAACCTTAAAATGGCACCAAAAAAAAAGAGCCCCAAAGCACCAAAGAAAGTAACCAAAGAAAGTGTACGTTGTAAGCTTATAGATGAGGAATCTGATTATGAGGAGGAGAAACCCCTGCTCAAGAAGCAAAAGGAAAAGCAAAGTTCGAAGAAACCTTTTCCACCTCCACCCATTAAAGTGGAGGATAGTGATGATAGTGAGACTACAACACCACTAAAACGTGAAGCTTCTGAACATACTACCTCTGAGCATGAGGGTTTTGAACAGCATAAGTCTGACCATGCTGAATCTAAAGAAGAGGAACAGGAAGGGTCTGAGAAGTCTGAGTCTAAGGGAACAACATTTGGATCGTCGTCCACTAAACAACACGATGATGAAGAGTCTCCATATTGGGGAACACTTATCAAATGTAAGAACCCCAAAGTTTAAGATAATGCTAGGTGGAAATTCCCATGGCAGAGAGCATCTTCACTGCTGGAATCTGCAGAACTGATAGAAGAAGTGCTAGAGGCCAATTTAGGAAGAAAAGATGATTATCACCAGAGGGTTGAGCAGGTACCCTGAAGTGGGATAGAAGTTCCAAAATTATGGCTTGGGATGGACCATAAAAGGAGGAGGTTTATTTCGCCCTGCACTGGTTCGGGAGTTCTACGTGAACTACCAGGCTCAGTTGGAAAATATGTACAGGCCAGGTGAAAGAGTAGAAGATCAGCCCCTGTTGGATAGAGTGCAGGTGAGGGGCGTAAGGGTTGATGTCTCAATCAAAACCATCAATAAGTTCTTGCATGGTCCCAACTTCACTACTCAGGCCACCGCACCATTAGTCTATGCTCGGTAGAAACCAGGAGAAACAACGCTTGTGGTTGGCCAACATCATAGCTGAAGGAGAACTAACATGGGTAACAAACCCAAATGAAAGAATCTGTAAGTCCTCTTTGACTTAAAAGAAAAGGTTTTGGTGGGGTATAGTGCGTGTTTGGATGATGCCCACTGATGGAGATATTATTCTGGGTGATGACCGAGCTATTCTAGTGGCGAGCATGGTGCAGAACCTTCCCCTAAATTTTAGGGAAATCATTGCTGATGAGATGAAGATTAGAATATTGAGAACCGACACTACTTACTCTTTTCCTTATCTTATCATAGAGTTGTGCCAAGCTGCTAATGTGCCAAAGATTGCAGGGGTTGATGATGATATTCCTACATGAAAGAAGCACAACCCTATACGGTATGATGAAAATCAGCTAGGATTGAGACTTGATAGAGGTGCAGAGACAGCAGCAGACCCTCCAGTTACAGATGCCAGTGCAGCACCTCATGTGGAATGCAAGATTCTGAGGCTGTGCAGCCAACTTCTTCAGCACAGGCAGGATCAGTGCCTGAGACTGAAGCCAGCCCTTTAATTCCTACAGTAGCAGCAAGTTTTGCATTTCATCCGATCGATATCCGAAAAGTGGCTAAACAAGCTAAGTGGTGTGAGGCACAGCTATAGGTTTTTGCCAAACAGTTTGTTGCTGCAGTGGATAAGAGAATCCAGGTTGCCCTTGAGCCTTTTGTGACTTTGCCTGAGCGGGTTGTAGATTTAGAGAAATGATTCAATGCGCGGGCAAAAGAAATGTTAGGGACTGATCTTTCTAGATTCAGAGCGGCATTGGATAAGGTAAAGGCAGATTTCGGCGTGTTGCAACAACACCAATTTATGATGCCAACAAGTCAGGCCATGCATAAATCTGAGGAAGAAATTCCAATGCTTGACCTCACTGGAGACTCACCAAAAAAAAAAGAATAAAAGTGAGAAGAAAGGTATGGGAAAAAAAGATAGGCCCGACAGTGATGAAGAGAGAAAAGCAGAGAATAGGGCAAGAAAGAAAAAGGAGAAGGAGGAGCTGAAAAAGGCAGAAATTAAGTCTTTTTTTTATAACAAGAAATGGGAGGCAGTCATCCGAGCTAAGGCTATAGGTACTTCATCTAGCAGGGCTCCAGCTACTTCAAAGCCAGATGCTCCCGATGGATAGAAGATAGCAGATGATACAGTAGCAGGGTCAGAGACCCAGGATCCATGTGCTTGATTGCCTTCAGGTATACCCTAACCCTTAGAGCAGTTTATTTTTTATTTTTAAGTTGAGGGTGTAGGGTAGGTTGTTTTTGTAGCATATTTTGTAGATAATTAGGAGTAATACAAGTACTTGAGGTAGTTAGCTTGTTTTGTAATTTTTGAGTACCTCTCCATTGGTTTGATATATTGTCTACTGTGTGAATTACATCCATTTGTGATCACTGTGCATCTTTTGTGGCATTAGTCTGGCAACTGAATAACTTTTGTTAAACAAGTACATGAACTGGATAATTAGTAATATGTAAGATACATGTGTGCCATGTGTGTGTAAGGTCTTACTCAGTTCCCGTTATGTGTTGGATCTACAACTTGCTCGGTTAGTCTTTCCATGGTCATAGGATAGGAGTTAGGAAAGGATCATAGGTTATTTTTGATGATTAGTCCACTTTTAGCCTAAATGACCTTCCCAATGTGAATAATATCCCTTGATCCCTGTTAGAGCCTAATTAGCCTATTTCTTTGTACGACACCTCTCACCTTCCCATTAACATCACAATGAACCTGTTTTGGCCCTGGTCCTCCTTGGATACTGTGCACCTTGACTTAGGCAAACAGCCTAAGTTGAAGGTGGCTATCATAGGGGTACATGATACAAAATGAGTATGAAGAGAGGAAGAATAAAATAAAAGAATAAAAAGTTAAGTGCAGTGAAAAAAGAATAAAAAATGAGAAAGCTTTGTAAAAGATGATAAAAATATAATGTGATAATTGAAAAAACCGCATCCATCTTGAGCATGTGTGATCAATAAAAGAGAAGAAGAAAATAAGGTTCAAATTTGAAACCCCGAGAGTTTCGTGTAGTGTCAAGGAGGCATAGTTACTCTAAAATATCCATGATTATCATACCTCCCTTGGCCTATGTTACAAGCTTAAGAAAAGCCCTATAGTGATCCTAACTAACCTTTCTTAAAACTTGGGTACTGGCTATAAGTGCAAGCCTATGGCATTTGACATGCAGTGTTTGATATTTCATTCTGAGAGTGAGTCTTATTTTATCCCTCTGCTTATGTATTTGAATTCTGATATGAGTGAAAAAGGGATTCCTTAGTTGTGAGGGCACACTGTGTATGTTTCTAGTCACTGACTTGTTTAGATGAGTGTGATCTTGGTATGGCATGGTTTTTATTCCTAAATTTTTGTCGTATCTTAATTCTTGTGAGTTGCATAGTTGTTTTTCAAAACATCAACAGTGACCTTTAAAATTGACTGACCTTGGAGGTGGTGAATGTATTCTGAACTAGTATGAGTAGTTAGCTGCCAAATTGTAATTTGTATTCTCTTATTTATGTTATGGTTGCTTGAGGACAAGCAATTGTTTAAGTTGAGGGTGTTGATGTGTGAGCCTATGCTAACACATTTAAGGCTTTTAACTCTAAATAATTGTAAGGTCTTGAGAAACTTTAGTTGTTTTTGATTAGTTTACTTTGATTTTTGTAGTAAATATTGAGATGTAGGAGAACCAAAAATAATGGAAGCAAAAAGGATGAAAAGTGAAGCAAAATAAAGGACAAGTGTGGTTGACGACACTCACAATAAGTCGTCAGCCTGGTGATAAGGCGTTAGAAGCACTGCCAAACTTAGGCAGAACTTGGAAGTTAAGATGAAGTTTTAACGACATTGGTGAAAAGTCGTCAAACTTTTGATACATCATCATCGTCATCGTCAGCCTTAGGCAGTAAGAACCAAAATTGCAAAGGAGCTGACGACATCAGTGATAAGCTATCAGATTGGTGATAAGGCACCAACGTCGTCGTCAACCTTAGACAGTAGAAGCCAAAATTGCAGAGGATCTGACGATATCTGTGATAAGCCATCAGACTCTTGATAAGCTATCATGGATGTCGTCATCTATTTCGAGAAAAAGCTATATTTTTAATTTTATTTCCTTATTTAGGTTAAACTATTTAAAGCTTTGTTTTAGGTTTTTCTAGGGGAGGCATTCATTCATTCATTGATCATCATCATTATTCTAAAGAGAGTTCGATACTTTAAGTCTGGGAGAATATTTTCCTATATTTCTTTCTCTATCTTTTTGGATTTGAACAATACAACAATTTTGGGGATTTTTCTTTGTGATCTAATCTATGATTGACTAATCACTATTCATCTCTATAAGTTAATCTTCTCAATTGTGAATTCAATTATGTGTTTCGTTCTTTGCATTATGAGTGGCTAAACTCCGTTAACCTGAATTATGGGGTCTAAGGTTAGGTCTTGATGAGGTGCTAATTACTCAAGATTCAATAGGTGTTAGGATTTCTTGATAATTCTGAAGTTGTAATTACGTTTGTTGGTTACAAATAGTAGACACACCTGCTTTGATTTTCTTGATAAAGAAATCAAATATAGTAGGAAGTGAATTATCAACAGGGACTCGAAATACTTTGTTTAATAATCAGCGATGTAACAAGGTTGGTTAACCAGAGGTAAAATCTGGACAGTGAACAGAAATTCCCTAAGTCCGAGAGGATTAGGAAATTAGACGCTTAAATAGGTCGAGATACATTATATCATATCATCGATAAAGATAGCTTGTTATCCTAACCACCGTGAGAATCTTGAGTCACCCTTAGCATCTGTCATGTACCGTAAGCCCTAGTGAACATAATTCTAGTTATTTCATAAAATCTTGGTTACAAACATTAAAATTAAAGTGACAAATAAGCATTTGTGAAACATAATCCCCTATTTAAGGAAACATTAACCTATCAGTGAATTAAATCGTAAACGACTTGATGTCACATCATATTCCCTGTGGGATTCGACCCCAACATAGTTGGGTTTTATATTGACAATGATCTCTTACACCCATTCAAGAGTGTAGTTTGAGCGTTATCAGTGATATGCTTTGTTGCATTCTCAAACTATAAAGATAGATTTTTATTCTAAAATTAAGGAAAAAAACAAAACCTGAAAGTAGATGACAAGTAAATCTTAATAGAGTGCTTTGTCGTGCTATGTAACTGACATATCCTTTTTTTTCTTTAATTGACCCCAAGAATGTATTGGATCAAAATAGCTTTTCTATTAAAGCCCTTTTTGTCTGTACCGCACCACCGAGTGGCTCTCTTGAATGTTGAATCTTTCTCTGCCTTCAAATCAATATCATCATCACCAGCAAGATAAGGGCAACTACTTGACTTTACTAAACAAGCGAGAAAGGTCCTTTCTATCTTATTAAATAAGCGTACTAGCTGTAATCAAACAATAATGCTAACTAAAAATAGAAAGTGCTACAAAAGGCTGCAGCAACCTTCTTACTGACAGCACAGCTAGATGCTCACACTCAATTAGTAGCACTAACACGGCACTCAGCTCCTTGGCTCACTTCGGTTGCAAAGACTTTCTCCTTTAGCACATGTCTCAGTAACACAAAATAAAGGATTTACTTATTATAGGAATTGACCAAACATATCATGACATAAGATGACGAAAGCCATGCAGCACCCTATGAAAGTTAGTACCATCCCATTAAGGATGGTTTTTCTTGTTTATGTGCCAAGCCCTAATAAGGTTTTGCGCGTTGTATCGAATTAAATCACTTGCTCCACCACTGGTACAGGCCCCTATCAATTTCATTGAGTTTTGGTCTTATGATCGTACTTCGTAGGTAGAGTGTTTCACGCATTAGTTGGGCCCCTAATCTACATAGACTGAGGGCCAATACTCTTCATTTATGGCATGGACTACCAGGGTATCTAATCTTGTTTGCTCCCCATGTTTTTTATCCTCAGCATCGGTACGGACCCAAAGATGCCTTCGATTTTAGGATTCCTTCATAGATCTCTAGATTTCACCCCTATATATGAAATTCCACTCTCTTCTGTCTCACTCACGTGAATTGTTTTTTAGAGTGTTCCTTCAATTTTTGGTGGCTTTCACTTTAACCCAATTCACCACCTATGTTCCCTTTACGCCTAATGATTCTGAAGAACACTGAACCCTCTCCCATCTTCCCACATCTATTGGCACAGAGTTACTCGAGGCTCTTCCTGGAGTCCTATCATGATCGCGCACTCGACGAATTACAAGTGTCATTGCCCTTCTTTATTCATGCGATATTATTAGATCAGGTTTTTACCCAATGTCCAAGATTCCTCATTGCAGCTCCCAGTGGGATTTTGGGACGTGTCTCAGTCCTAGTATGAATAATTATTCAAAAATACCAGCTAAGAATCATTGGATTATGCCCCTTAGTGAATCAAATGGTCCTTCATCCTTCATTTGATTCTGACGGCCGGCATAGATCTCATGAGACTAGCCTACTATTACTACAAAAAAATCCCTGCCCTCTTCTTATAATGGATTTCAGCTTGCTTCCTTTGCTACTAGAAAATTAAGCACCTTCTATTAGCATCAGACCTTGAGTCAAATTGATTGTGTCGTGTGCAACGTTCATTAATGATGGTTCATTAATATCCATTGAATTAGAATCCTTCCCCCTTCTCAACAATGAAAAAGATTAGGAGAGGCCCAAAAGCCCCCAAGTAGAATTCGATTCACTCTCTATTCTCTTAATAATAAATACAACTTGACTTGGGTTGGGTCTTTTCGTGTTGTTCTATTCCCACCACGACAAAGATGCACGAAAGAGGTATTCCCAACATGCAGAAGGAGAGTTTGTCTTGGTGACAAACTATACGATATTTTTTCCTATTGTATTGAATCAATAAAAAAGAGGTTACTGCTACAGCCCTCTATTATTACATCTAATATTGACTAGGGACGAGCCCCCACTTTTATAGATCCTTGGTTTGACCTTCCATAGTGGTCCTTACTTTTAAGAAAGTAGAGCGGGGCTAATTTCTCATACTTTCTTAATGCCCCTCTTTCTTTGAGTGTCATGCTCGATTCACTGGGTTTTTGGATTACCAAGCACTTGCCCGCTTCTCCTGCTACCCACTTAGTGGGCGGAGTGCTCAGGGAACCTGTTCAATAAATCAGGACAAAGTGATTGATCCAATTTATAGCGTAGCATAAGAGATAGGTAAGACGACCATCAATAAAAAAAATCCTCTCATTATTATTATTTCACTCCTATATTCACATTTGAATGATACCAATCGAGATGGCTTTTTCAGGGACTGGCCTTTTCCCTAAGGTAATCCCTGGGATTCAAAAAAGAGAGAAGGAACTTTCTGTGTCCTATGTCATCGACACTAACCATTCCCGTTATCCTTGTATTTCTTAATCGATAACTCAAGAGACTGAATATCTCTTTCTCTATATTTAAATGAAATCTCTAGAATTTTAGTAGTAGAGTGATTCTTTCTTCTCATAGTCCTCTCTTGTTAGTGTAATCGTGGTATGGGTTTGTCGTAGTACTCGTGTAACAGATGAAAGCTTTTATCTATTTTGGGAGAGATTGATTGCAAAGATCACTGGAATAAATGGTTGAGGCAGAGAGTGAGGGAAACCTCGAACAAGTTATCCTATAATCTGATCGAGTCGAAGCAAATTAATAAGAAAAATCAAATACCTACCAAGGTTGAAAATGGGAATGTGGTCAATCGTACTGAGATAAAGAGTAAGGGCAGGACCCTCAGGATTCCTGATGAAGTTAATCAAAGAAGGAGTTCTCTCATGGACCGACTGAATACTCTACTCTTTCTATACACTCTTTATCTGCTCCTCCCGATCCCTATTACAACCTTAGACTCATTAATGATTCCATGACACATCTAAGGTATAGACGTCATGCCAGTAGAAAAAAATACAGAGTCCCTATCGCCTGCCCAATGTAACCTCTCGAGATTGGTTCTTCCAAAGCTTCAGAATTTGCTTTAGAGATTAAGCAAGTGTCATCAGTCTAGGACGAGATATTTGGGTGATGTCCCATTATGCCAGACTCTAATATAAGATACAACTCTTGTACTATTAATTGATGCCACTAAATCACCCCCTCCCCCCAAGTGAAACGGGTGTTTGTTATTGTACCAGGAGTCGTTGCACCAGGTGCTAAAGCATGGGTGTTTTGTATCCAATGAGAAAAATAGGTTATAATTGTATAGCAATATCTAAAAGAATATCTTGAGGATGCCCTAAACCGCTCATGGTATCATTATGAATATACAAACAAAAACTGTGAAAGCCTAGAAATATACATGCCTAGTTGAGATAGGACGTGATTGCATAGATCGTTGAAGTTCTGATGAACCAGGTATTCCCCTCCTGATACCAAATTTACCATCATAGGGAAAGATATCAAAAGGCCTAGGGTAGGGGGCAAGCTCCACTACAGAGTCGGGGGAAGAAATAAGCATGGGGAAGAGTCTGCAACATAATAAATTGAATAGAAAGAGAAGTCTGATAAGCCTATCGATTCAAGAAAGTTCGACTAGTTTAGATGCCGCCTTCAAAACTTCTAAAAAAGAGAATCAAACCACTTCTATTGATGGCGGGCCACTGAATAAATCAAGGAACTGAGGACATTTCTAATACCAATAGCATCTCCCGTTGAAGCAAATGTAGCAGCTCCTGAAGCCATTAATTTTGCACCTTCTAACATCTCGACTTGAGAATTTTCCTTATGTTTTTTCCATCATGTTTTTCAAATAGGATCGGATACTTGGTCACCTAATGCTATCGAGGGACCCTCTCTAGTATTTTCTTTAATTCATGCAACTACTATGGTAACAGCTGGCGTTTTCATGATATCAAGGTTCTCCCATTTGTTTGAATACCCATCTACGACCTTGATAGTTATTAATTTTGCAGGAGTTATGATGTCATTCCTTGTGGAAACCACTGGAATATTAAGGAATGATTTACAAAAGGTCATACCTTATTCAACTTGCAGTAAATTAGGCTACATGATATTTGTTTGTCGCATCTCTAACTATTGAGTTAACGTCTTTCACTTAATGAATCACGTCTTTTTCAAAGAATTACTATACCTGAGTACAGGTTCCCAAATTCATGCCATACTGGATGAGAAAGATATAAGAAAGATTGGGGGGATTAACTCCTGGTTCCCTTTTATTATAGTAAAGAGTTAAAATATTCTAAAAGCATAGGATACCGGGCAACCTCTTTGCGGCTACATCTTTTAAATAATGAATCCATGCAGCCCATTTAAAGACTTTGTTACCACTCTCTTAGAATATGGGATAAAGGCTAAGAATTAAGGGAATGAGTCATTGGCTTATGTATACAAGATCCTTCTGAATTCACTCCATAAAAGATTTGGTATTAATGCTGAAACTGCACTAACAGATCTGTAATTATAAGAGATATCTTGAATTAATTAGAACTTGTGGCTTCGTCGATGCAAATAAGCTTATAATTCATACTATATTGTTAACTATAGAACTAATATAGAGAGGAGTCCTGATATAGAGTGGAAACCACCAAAGATAGTAGCAGTTCAACTGTATGCAACAATCACTACATGAGCTCGTATCCATATGTATCCTTATATTTCTAGAGAAAATTGTCACTACACCAATATCGACTCCATTTTTATTAAATAATGTCTTTCAGATAAATTTATCTCTTCCACAGAGTTAGGGAAGTTTAAACTTGAGTATCATCCTATGATGCTATCTGTTTAGTAGCAAAGAATCATTGTCTTTTTAAAGAGAGACATGTTGATGTTACTAAACATAAAGGGTTGACTAAAATATTTATAGCTCTTGACTGGTATAAAAAATAATACGCTAATCTCGATCTTGTTACACATACCACTATGACAACCCTATTCAATGTTAATTTAAAAATGTTGGACATTGATCAAAAGCATATTCATGTAAACTTAGGAACAACCTCTAGTACCAAGAGGGAAGCTATCTTTGATAATAATCAAGTTTGGGTTGAAACAAAACCATTTGTAGTGAAAGACTATGCAGGACAAAACAAAAGAGTACTTGCGTTGAATAATTTTCCTTTCCTCATATGAACTTGACTATGAAAGGCCCCCTTTATTTTAGCAGGTATATCCATGTGGCTTAATCCCAGATTATGACTTAAGGAATATAACACAATAATATAACACACATCAGAGAAAGGAGTACCCCATTTATTATAAGATAGGCTACCCACATCCTTTCTTAAGAGATGGAGAAATCATCACTCGATATCTCAAAGCATACCAGTATAACCAGCGTTCTTGCCTACTCATCTTTCACAAGCATATTTATACCCAACTACATTATGGAAGTCCCCTCGTCTAATCATCACTCGATAGCTTAAAGATGACTAGTACTACCTGCATGCTTACCTACTCATCTTTCACAGGCCTATTTGTACACAGCTACAATCTCTTTTCTTATAAAAAAAAGGTCTCATCGGCCAATCCTTAATCGACAGTAACTTCATCCTAGCTAAATAAAGACTCTTCCCCTATCTCTTGACTGATCTCATTAGATATTTGTTCTTCTCTACTTTTACAAAAGAATAAGAACACAAGTTATCCCTAGTAGTATACTAAAATAAAAAGACCAATGTAGCAAAGAAGGATTGCATGAATCAAAATCCACTTATTAAGACAGATGACCGAGAAAGAAAGGCTTCATGTTAGAACATTAGTTAATCTTAGATTAGCGTGCTAGCTATTACTTTATTTTGTATAATAATAATGCTTTTCTTTCTTACCACTCTGCCTTCTTTCTTAGACCATCCTCTAATGTAGGCTAATCAAATCACTCAATTTTTAAAGCTACTAACAGAGGGAATCAGATCTTGGAGTAAGATCCTTTCCATAGGTAATCTACTCAAGAGTTTAGGCCCCTAATTCAATCTATGTTTGATCTGTTGCCGTAATCAAAGGCTAGGGGTTCCAAAAGTGGATGAGATCGGCCTCAGAGGAGAAGGGAAGAAACTTGGGATTGTAGGAAAAGTATTTTTTGTATATAGGCCTTCGTATTGGATAGGATTTTTATTCCTCCCACCAAATATAGAAAAGAAAGGAGCTTTCTCTTTTTTCCAGCGTTCTTTCTAGTTTAAATGAATATAGTGTGTTCTCGCTTTCAGGGAGAATTCTAGGAAAAATCTAGTACAAGGAAAAAGCGAGGGTGGGACAAGGGAATTCAATGTGAGGGAAGGATTCTTGCATTAGTAAAAACTAGGGCTTATGCAATTGAATCAAAAATGCACATGTAAGATAAGAATAGAAGGAGACAGCCAAAGTAGGGATTGATTTATTCCAAGACCACTAGGAAGGGACCTAACATAAATTGCTTTCTTGATCTTTCATGTCAAGTTAGGATTCCTAAGATAAGAGAAGTCTGAAGTTGGAAGAGGCTGAATAGAAACTTATTTTTCCCCTTCTCTTATATTGTTGAAAGGCATTCTATTCTACATGTCAAATTAAAGTAAGGCCACCTTTTGATTGGAACCAAGGAAAGAAAGCCACGAATGGTGTTTAGTAACCTGAATCAAATATTTTCCCTATCTTTAAAGGGGGCTCCTGGGCCACTTGACTATAAGGAAATGGGTTTCACTTAATATTCATAAAGGAATCTCTTAGATACTACTCTAGCACTGTATATATCTACCAATCCATCTACCATATGCTTGATCTTATAAATCCACTTGCAGCTAATGGTTTCTTTCCTTGCAGGCAATGAGACTAAGTCTTATTATTTTTATCTTAGGCATTGATTTCTTTTTGTAAAGCATCTTTCCAGAAATAATGATTGAAGGCTTCAACAAATGATTCAGGTTAAGAGAAGATTGAACTGAGATGAGGTAATCTTGGTATTTTTGGGAAAATAATTCATAAGCCTTCAATAGGATAAGAAACTTGAGAGGATCAATGAATCTAAGAGCGGGATCCATAATTTTAGGAAGCGATTAGAAAGGAAGCAACTAGGCTAGACTGTTGATCTTTTAGAGTAGCCTGACCCTGGGAAAGAGATTGTAATCACATGAGGATAAACATTTTCTATAGGGTGACAAGAATCCTCTAAGGTTATCTGAAAGGGTTGACAGTTGGCAGAAAATACTGAGCAAAGTTGCTAGCCTGAAGAGTAGGCTAATACCTCAACTTTATAAGAATGAAGTTTGAGTTGATGAATAGGAGAAGGCCGCAATACATATCCATCATTATTATCCCCTGAAGCTAATTAATTAGGTTAAGGAAAATATGAGGGGTCCCTATTAAAGAGCGCATCAAGGATACATCGACTTTCTTGGATTTTAAATCATAGCATATATACCCGGACTGAGCATATCCAAGAAAGACATAAGTGGTTACCTTAGGGATAATTTTTCTCTTAAATATGCTGGAATATGAACAAAACAGATGCATCCAAACACTCACAAATGCCTACTATAGTACTACCCTAGTAAGAAGTTCGTGAGGTACCGTTATTGCTTGAATTTTTGTAGAATAACAGTAGCCATCTTAGGAAATTACTTAACTTAAAATATATATATTTCTGCTGTGAGGCGGGGGAGAAACTTGTTTGGTCTTGCGGTGTACTCATTCCTATTATGAGAATGAAATGATGCCCCATCTTAGCTCAAGACCAAATCTCTTTACAACTTGCACCAATAGTGGCAATGAGTGATTGGAGATTGATTGAAAAGGCAGGCCCAGCCAACGCTATCCCCACCTAACCGCCTATCTACTCATGTCCATAGCTCGATCGGAGGTCAAGACTGAGGTCTGGAGTAAAAATAGAAGTCATTTGTATTAAATGATACATGAATTTCTTAGTAATGTTTCACCACTATCCTAGATGGTAGAAATATCTTAATGGTAGAGTATAGCCTTATCCTGATTTTTGTATTTTATAGGATCTCTCAAGTGGGAAGGTGAAAGAGATTGGTAGATTCGAAAAAATCTTATACTTTCTTAATCAATGTTTACTTAGTAAAGATTGTACAACTCAGAATATTGCAGTAACACTATCACAAAATAAAGTTGCTACTACTCAAGAATTATCTTCTCTTAGTTCACTAGAGATTAGTCTTTGGGACAAAAGATTTGGGCATATGTCATTTTTAGTTTTGACCAAGTTGTTGCCTCTTAAAGTTGATACTATTTCTGAATCATAAATTCGTGTTTTGTTTGTCCTAGTGCTAAACAAACTAGACTTCCTTTCCCAGTTAGTAGGGTAAAAAGTAGTGCTTCTTTTGATCTTGTTTATGTGGATATGTGCGAATCATATAAAACTCTTATTATTTATTAAAATAGATACTTTCTTACAATTGTCAATGATTATACAAGAATGACTTGGATTTATCTCTTAAAGCTTAAATTTAATGCGTGTATTACTATTTAGTACTTCCTTACATTTGTTAGAACTTAATTCAACAAAACTGTTAAAATCTATAGAGCAGACAATGGATCTGAGTTTGTGAATTATGTGTGCACTGATTTGCTTAAAAACTCAAGCATAATCCATCAAAAATCTTGTGCTTATTCTTCTCAGCAAAATAGTATTTCTGAGAGAAAGTACAGACATATTTTAGAAGTTACAAGAGCCTTAAGGTTCCAAGATAATATTTCTAGTAAGTTTTGGGGCTATTGTATCCTTGTTGTTGTATACATTATTAACAAATTGCCTTTATTTGTTGTTGGAACCTCTCCTTATGAGAAATTGTATAATAGACAACTTTTTCTTAGTCATATGAGAGTCTTCGCTTGCTTGTGCTATGCTAAGATAGTACAATAGTCTGATAACTTACTATCTAGAACCAAACCTACTATCTTTTTAGGTTACTCTGAAGTTCAAAAAGGCTACATTTTATATGATTTTACCACTAAATCCTTCTTTGCTAATGGAGATGTAGTACTTAAAGAGTCTAAATTTGTTTTTAAGACTTATCTTGATAGAACTACATTACTATTCCCAAAATTAGATGCTGACTATCAGCATTTGCTTACTACTAACTTAGACCCTTATGAGTTTATGCAGAACAATAGTGATGCTATAACACATGATCAAGTTACTAATCATGTGACATAGTTTCATCCAGTTCAAGATCATGATGTTCATGATATGACTCAAGCTCACGCAGTTCAACCTTCTCAGCAGACTAGTGTTCCTACTAGGAAATATGTAAAGGACAGACAACCACCAATATGGATGAAGGACTTCACTTTCTTGAGTCTACATGACACACCATATGCAATATCCAATTATGTTTCTTATGATAAACTTTATGCAATCTCAAATTATGTTTCTTATGAAAAAATTTCTCCTAAATATCAATCATTCTTATTTTTTTATTTTGTTACTGACCTAGGACTTATACTAAAGCTAAAGAGGGTCCCAGATGGATTGAAGCTATGAGGGAAGAAATACAAGGTCTTCAAGAAAATCAAACTTGGAATATTTGTCACATTGCCACCTGATAAAAAGGCAATAGGGTACAGATAGGTTTATAGAATTAGTACAAAGGTTGAGGAAAAATAAAAAGGTTTAAGGCTAGGTTAGTTGCAAAAGGATATAGCCAACAAAAAGGCATTAACTATCAAAAAATATTTTATACTGTAGTTAAAATGATAATAGTTAGGACAGTGTTTGCAATTGCAGCTTCAAAGCACTGGCACATCCACCAAATGGATGTGTACAATACTTTTCTACAAGGTAGCCTCTTTTATTATACATACATACATACATACATAAATATATACATACATATTTATATATGCAGCTTCTTGAAGGTTTTGTTAGATAGGGGGAAAGTAACACAGCTAGACTTGTTTGCAAACTCAAAAAATCCTTATATGGCTTAAAGCAAGCACCAAGATGATGGAATGCTAAGCTAAAAGGGGCCTTACTAAATCTAAAGTTCAAACAAATTCAATATGATCATGCTTTATTTATCAAAACAACAAAGGTTGGGACTGTGATGATCTTAATATATGTAGATGATATGTTTGTGACTGGAGATAACACAGTCTCTTCAACAAGTGTTCAAAAGGAAAGATTTGAGAGATTTAAAGTATTTGCTTAGAATAGAGTTTTCCAAATCAGTTCAAGGAATATCAATGCATCAAAGAAAATATACTCTAGAGTTGATCTCTAAACTTGGACTTGGAGCTGCAAAACCAGCTATTACACCTATAGATACAAATGTGAAACTCTCTACTAGAGAATATGATGAGCACCTAAACAAAATTTGTTGAAGATCTAGTGTTATCAAACAAAGGTTCATATCAAAGACCTATAGGTAAGTTGCTTTATCTAATTGTCACTAAACCAGATATAGCTTATGGTGTACAAAACTTAAGCCAATACTTTCAAGAACCTAAAAACACTACTAGAAAACTGTAAATTACATGGGGATTTTACCTAGGGAATAATATCGCAGGAAATACATGTGAATTTACCTACGAAAATATTAAATTCCTCAACATTAAAATATATTACCTGGGAACTATATATTTGCAACAAATTCCACAGGTAAAATTGGAGTAATATTGCGTAAATTTCGTACTTGCGACATTACCTGGGGAAATATATCGGCGGGTACTTTATCTCTAGGTAAATTCCCAGGTATATAGACAAATATATATATTTCTTCAATCCATAGAAAAATCCCCAGGTAATTTATCCTACGGATTTACTTAGAGATATTTTGGTGGAAATTTATGTAATGGATTTTATTACCAGAAAAATTATTTGGGGATTTTGTGCTGCGAATTTTTCTAGGGTTTTATTCTTGGGAATTTACCTGCGAAATTATTACTTGCGACATTACATGGGGAAATATGTCGGCGGGTATTTTATCTCTAGATAAATCCGCAGTTATATGAAAAAATATATATATTTTTTAAATCCATAGAAAAATTTTCAGGTAATTTATCCTACGGATTTACTTAGAGATATTTTGGTGGAAATTTATGGAATGGATTTTATTACTTGAAAAATTATTTGGGGATTTTGTGCTGCGAATTTTGCTAGGGATTTATTCTTGGGGATTTACCTAGGGAAATGTATCGGTGGATATTTTATCTCTAGGTAAATCTGCAGGTATATGGACAAATATATATATATTTTAAATGTATAGAAAAATTTTCAGGTAATTTATCCTACAGATTTACGTAGAGATATTTTGGTAGAAATTTATGTAATGAATTTTATTATCTGAGAAATTATTTGGAGATTTTGTTCAGCGAATTTTGCTGGGGTTTATTCTTGCAAATTTACCTGCGAAATTATTACTTGAAAAATTATTGGGGGATTGTGTTTCAACAAATTTTGCTAAAATTATTTCTTGGGGATTTACCTACGAAATTTTTACTTGAAAAATTATTGGGGGATTGTGTTGCTACAAATTTAGCTGAAACTATTTCTTGGAGATTTACGTAGGATTTTGTGACTTAAGAAATTTAAATAGGAAAAGGATAAACTTGAAGAATAAAAGACATAAAATAAAAACAAATTAGACATTAAATCGGTGGACACGTATAATCAAGTAAAAGATGCTCAAGAAATGAAAATTAATTTTGTTGACATAGATGGTATCACAAATGTATTCGAGCTGAATAAACCTTAGCTTGACTCGTTATGTTATCACCAAAAAATTAAAGAGGTGAAATTTTGCTGGCCTAAGATAGAGCGAAGAACGACTCAGGGTTCAAATAGAGCATGTATTTCTATTGGTTAATTTAAATATAATTTTAAGGTATCATACTACGCACGACAATATAATATATCAATATAATGTACATTTAGGAGTCGTTTGGTGTTGATATAAAGTATAATAATTACAAAATAAAATAAAAAATTAATTTATTTTACATTGAGTTGAAAGTAGTAGGTAGTTTCAGAATTATATATATGATGAGATTAGGGGTGGACATTCTGTTTGTTCGATTTGCTTGTTTAATATCGGTTCGTCTTTTCAATTTTTGGATTCACGAGTTCAGTTATTTTGAATTTTTATTTCAATTTGAAGATTAAAGTAGTGAGTCTTTTTTTGTCATGACCAAGCATTTAAAATTTGTTATTTCTTTTTAGAAAAAATTATTTTTTCTCAAACCTATTTTGCATTTACAAATATAAATAACTCAACATGGATGAAATGAAATGAAATAACGGGAAAACACTATTTATACTGAATATATAAAATTAAAATATATATATATATATATATATATATACAAATATAAAATTTATATATATAATAAAATATAAATATTATTGTTATCGTTGATTTTAAAGTAATATATTAGGTGTCGTATTTTTAGTTACACATTTTTATTCATAACTAATTTGAGAATAATTATATTATTTATTTTACTATTATTATTATTATTGTATTAATACGCAACCTTCATCAATTTAATTTTTAAATTTATTTATTTTCTAGTCTGATTTTGCCAATTTGTAATAATTTTTCGCCTAATTTTATCTAGTTTATTACAACTCTAGCCCAAATTCTGTCCAATTGAACTCAATTTCAAATTTCATTCAATTTTTTTAACCAAATTCTTAATCTTTAAATTTCAGCCGTCAATCAACATTTATTTATTATTATTATTATATTTATTTATAATATTAATTTTATATAGGTACTATATTTATTAAATATCAACCTAATTCATTTCAATTTTCCTAATTTATTTAAATTCTAGTCATTTTATACTCAATTTGTGCCAATTGAGTTTAATTTGACTCAATCGAAATCCTCAATTTAATTTTTTAACCTAATATCTAATCCTAATTTGACTCATCTCCTCAATTCTAATCTCAATCGTTCATCATATTTGATCAACGACCAATATTAAATCAATTTTACACTATATAATATTTTACATAATTTTACTAATATTTATTAAATAATTTCCGCAATTATACATGCCCATAATTTACAAAAATTTTCTATTATTATTATTATTAATATTATTATTATTATTATTATTATTACTATTATTATTATTATTATTATTATTATTATTATTATTATTATTATTAGTACTACTACTACGTCTTTCCTACATTTATTAAATAACAACCTAAGTCAATTCAATTTGCCAAACTTATGTAATGCCTAGCCTAATTCTTATTTAATTAATATCAATTTTAGTCAAAATTGATATTTATTTGAGCTGAATAAACCTTAGCTTGACTCAATTTAAAAATACTTGTAAAGCTCACACGAGCTGATCAAGCAACTGAATATGTTATCAAAGATGTATTTGAGCTAATCATCAATCTTAGCTTGACTCGTTATTGAGATCGAGAAATTAATGGTTATCAGTGACAGATAAGTAATTCAAGACTAACTAACACCTCTACCCAAATGCACGTAAAATAGGTGTCGTCGACATGCCTTCTTCCTCACCTGCTTCAGATACTCTGTGATTTTACTATATTACCCCCTAATTAATTATTATAAATCATTTACATATAAAAAAATTAATAATATTTAATAAAAATAAAATAGCCATTTATAACATGTCTGCTTCAGCAGCTATTGACACCTAATTTTGACCTCCCGATGCTCTCTAAGGCTGCTATTTTATCAAAATTATTTAATTTCAAATATTAATATTTTTACACATTATTCTTGTATAATATAATTAACGACGTGTCGCACCCATCATTTAAAAATACATAAATTATTTTTATTATCATTTTTTATTAATTCAAATATAATATTTTATTTATTTATTTTACACAATTTTATTAATATTTATCATATGCACACTTACAATTTACAAATACATTCTTTAGTTTTCAATATTATTATTATTTATTTATTTTTATTATAGAAATTTTTTATTATTTATTTATTTAATTTTCTCAACTTATTTATTTTTAACTTAATTTTATCAATTTATGATAATTTTAGCCTAGATATTATCCACTTGAGTTTAATTTTAACTATTCAATTCAATTATGGCCCAATTTTAGATATCTTATAACTTTAAATCTCAGCCATAGATCAAATTGATCAATGACTAAGATTGATTCTCCATCTTTTTCCTTTTTAAAATACCAAAAACCAAACCCTAACCATTTTTTACCAACAACTGCTTTCTTCTCTCTCCCTACGCTCTTCTTTCTCTCTCTAAACTTCATCATTACAGCCGATTATTTCTTCTTCTTCGGCTAACCGCGCCGCCGATGCTGCTGCTACTCTGACGTCTCTCCTCTCCCTCTCCCTCACCCAATCGGTGACTCCACCAGTTGAGCCAAAGATAAGGTCATAACATAACAGGTGTCCCTATACCTGGCAAGTTCCTAAATTATCTTAGATGTTCATACCCCAATACGAAAAAACGTGAACCTACTAAAAGTATCATTTTACTGGAGAAACACCTAACATTATCCGCAATTAAATTAGAACTTGCTGAACTCTCTTTGCCTATCCAAAATTTCTTCTAAGAGCTGCAAATTATTATCATAAAGTTTGAAGCGAAATATCAGCACTAGTAAGATAATAAAGTTTCCAAAATCAATTTGTGTGATTATCATGTCCTTTTTTTAATTTATGGGGTTAAGCTTTAATTTATGGGGTTAAGCTAAGAGTAAATTATGTACTGAATGTTGGTTTACTGTATATATTTTCTTGTGAAAATGAGCACAATTGTGGATGTGGTGAGCCATCTTCTCAACTTTCCAGAAGCCATTGAGAGGCTAGGAATTCCATTGCGGTCAAATGAGAGCAGTGAGAACAAGGGTAACATTCCAGTGAACATTCTTGATACCCCGAAAGAGTATATTTTCCACATGGATTTCCTGGTTTATCCAAATCTAACATTCAGGTTGCTACCTTCTTCAATTGTCTTTATAAATAGTTTTTTGTAGCTTGTAGTTTCACTGATTTTATAGTGAGTTCTTGAAAATTTGCAAGTGAGAGAAGTGGCATTAAGGGGTTAAATCATGGGCTGCTTTTGTCACTAGAATTTGCAGTTACTCCCCCATTTCATTTTAATTGGTCCTATTGGATTCGACACTCCCCTTAAGAATCTTCTACTCTTTTTTCTTTTCGACATTTTCTTTAGAATTGAATGTGACAAAACTTGATTATGAATTTTTAGTTGATCCTTGCAATTTCATCTGTCTATGTGATTAGATTCACCTATACGAAAATGCCTAGTTCCTGTGAGCTCTCATTAACATTTTTTTAAAGTTTGTGACCGCTTTTTAAGGGTTTTGTTATTCCATTTGCTAGGCTGATTTTATAAATTCGTTGATTGTGAATACCATGGCATGTCTATTCTTGTTACGTTATAAATTATTTTCCTTTAATAGTTCAAAGAATAATGCTTCCTTTTTCTGTAATTATGGTATGCTTAGATGTGGTTTGACAGCCTGCTTAATTAAGTATTTTAAATTGCTTAGACGTGGTATGCTTAATGGTTTGACAGGTTTGATAGCCTGCTTAATGACTTGAAATGTTTAGGTGTAGTTTCTTAGATTATCAAATAGTTACTTTTGTTTTGAATTTAGGTACTTGAAATGTGAACTTTTGTTTTGATTTTAGTAACATGTGGTCACTTGATAAGTGAATTAGCAACTTGAAAATGTGTAAGTGTAGGCACTTGAAAGGTGATCTTATGTTTTGAATTTACTAAAGTGTGGTCACTTGAGGAGTGAATTAGTGACTTGAGAATGTGCAAGTGTAGGTACTTGAAAGGTGATTCACTAACTTATGAAGTGAATTAGGGACTTAAAAATTGTTTAAGTGTAATTACTTGAATTATGAATTAGTGACTTGTGTTTTGAATTTAGGTACTTGAAAATTATGTTTAAGTGTGTTTTGATGGAATGTAGCATAGATATATAGTTACTTGAAAATGATTAAGTATAGTGACTTGAAATGTGAACTAGTTAATTGAAAATAGTCAAGTGTAGTGATTTGAAATGTACATTAGTGACTTCAAAATGTTATAAGTTTAGTGACTTACAATGTAAATTAGTTATTTGAAAATGGTTAAGTGTAGTGACTTAAAGTGTATAGTAGTGACTTGAAAATGGTTAAGTGTAGTTAATTGAAATGTGAATTAGTTACTTGGAAATGGTTAAGTGTATATAGTCATTTGAAATTGTGAACTTGTGACTTAACAATGATTAAGTGTAGTTACTTGAAATTTATACTTGTGACTTTAAAATGGTTAGGTGTAGTGACTTGAAAAGTATACTAGTGACTTTAAAATGGTTAAGTGTAGTCATTTGAAATTGTGAACTTGTGACTTGAAAATGATTAAGTGTAGTTACTTGAAATGTATTCTTGTCACTTTAAAATAGTTAAGTGCAGTGACTTGAAATGTGTACTTGTGACTAGAAAATGGTTAAGTGTAGTTACTTGAATGTGAACTAAGTTACTTGAAATTATGAACTTGTGAGTTGAAAATAATTAAATGTAGTATCTTGAAATGTATACTAGTGACTTTAAAATGATTAAGTGTAATGACTTGAAATGTGTATTAGTGACTTGCAGATATTTAATTGTAGTTACTTGCAAATGGTCAAGTATAGTGACTTGAAATGTGTGCTAGTGACTTGAAAATGGTTAAGTGTAGTTACTTGAAAGTGGTTAAGTATAGTGACTTGAAATGAATGATTAAGTGGAGTGACTTGAAAATGATTAAGTGCAGTTATTTGAAATGTGAAGTAGTTACTTGAAAATGGATAATTATTTGAAATGTGAAGTAGTTGCTTGAAAAGGGTCAAGTATAGTGACTTGAAATGTGAATTAATTATTTGAAAATGGTCAAGTGTAGTGAAGTGAAATGTGTACTAGTGACTTGAAAAAAGTTTAGTGACTTGAAATGTGAATTAGTTACTTGAAAATGGTCAAGTGCAGTGACTTGAAATAGTTAAAGGTAGTTACTTGAAAATGGTTAAGTATAGTGACTTAAAATGTCAATTAGCTATTTGAAAATGGTTTAAGTGTAGAGACTTGAAATGTGTACTAGTGACTTAAAATGTGAATAAGTTATTTGAAAATTATTAAGTGTAGTGACTTGAAAATGATTAAGTGTAGTTACTTGGAATTGTAAACTTGTGACTTGAAAATGGTTAAGTATAGTCACTTGAAATGTGTACTAATAACTTGAAAATAATAAAGTATAGTTACAAAATAAATATGTTTGGTTATATGAAAATATTTCTGCTTTGAGAATTTCCATTGAGTTACTCTTCTTGTATTATCCATTGCAGTGTACGTAACAATGTATAATCTATTGTAGTGTATCTTGTATAATCCATTTGACCGGGTTTGGAGTTTTAACAAATAAGAAAAGAGTTTTCTTCACATTAAGTGTTAAATACATGGCACCACTTGAACCTTTCCTCTTGTTCTCTTATTCTTCTAAGGTCATCCTCTGTTATCTTAATAGTGCAAGTCATAACAGTAGTCATAATAATTTGAAAAATGAACTTTGAGTTGATGATGCTTTATATGTTAATATATGCTCCCTCCGCTTCAAAAAGAATGACCTACTTTGATTTGGCACAAAGTTTAAGAAAATAAAGAAGACTTTTGAATCTTGTAGCCTTAAATTAAAGTTGTGTTAAATGTATCAAAATGCCCTTTAATCTTGTGGTCCTAAACATGTCATGTGAAAATTTGAAATTAAAGTATTACCAAAAGGGGAAAGGGGTCATTCTTTTTGAAACGGTTTAAAAAGAAAAGTAGATCATTCTTTTTTAAACGGAGGGAGTATATGTTTATATTTGTTGATTGTTATGATTTTATTTGGTACTATAATGTCATATAATTTATGCTAATAATGTATTTTTAGTACTTTTTATGGCCTGAATTAACATATTCTTATGCAGAATGAGTTTGAAAGAAAGTGTAATTCCCCGCGTTTCGGGCTACAATATAGACCACGATTCTGATGTATTGATAAACCCGAATCCATAAAATTCTATGCTAATATGGCATGTTAATTATTTGTGTAGCATGTGAATCCATTCAAGCTTGAATTTAGACCATAGAGGTCCTTAAACTCAAGGACGAGTTGAAACTATTTCGATCAACTAAGTTTTAGTGGACGTTGTAAATTGTGTCAGCTTTCATCGACCATAACTCTCTGTATATGTCGAATTAGGGAGCCTACTTCCATCGACCATAAATCTCTGTATATGTCAAATTAGGGATCCTACTATGTTTCAAATTATAGGTCTTCGAGTTAGCTTTCCAACGATACCAATTTTGCTAAAATCCGACACCCGAGCAAGAAGTTATGTCCTTTCAAAGTGATATGCGTCGCCTAATCAATCGCCCATGGCCACTGGAAAGCATAGGCGATAGCCTAGGCAGAGCCTATGTAAACATAGGCGATAGCCTAGGTGGCGCCTATATAAACATAGGCGATAGCCTAGGTGGCGCCTATATGAACATAGGCGATGGGATGGGCGGCACCTATGTAAAGAATTCAAGTGACTTAAACATTCCGTTTTTGGAGTAAAATGGTCCTTTTCCACCCTTACTTAGCCCTAAAACACGAAATACAGTTCCAAGGACCCCAAAATATACCTTCATTCATCAAAAGTACTCAAGGATTCTCCTTAGGGTTTCAAAATAAAAACCCAAGCAACTCAAGATTCAACCGGGGGTTATAGGAACTAATTTCATATTTGGAATCCTCTCAGCGTAGGCTTTAAGAAGCATCTAATATTCATAGTAATCGAGGTATGTGGGGTTATCCTAAAATCTCATGGGTGTAGTTTTTATGAACATGCA
This sequence comes from Capsicum annuum, assembly GCF_002878395.1. Lineage (NCBI taxonomy): Eukaryota > Viridiplantae > Streptophyta > Magnoliopsida > Solanales > Solanaceae > Capsicum > Capsicum annuum. The sequence continues at coordinate 178,524,622 of NC_061120.1, read as the reverse complement.
TGCTTTTAAATGAGGATTTTCAATCAAATGCTAATAACTTGCTTTCAATATGATTTCTAAGTCATTTTTCTTTATGTCATGGGAATTGTTTGCCTATATACTTCAATGGTTGAAACCATGCATATGTGATTTGATATTTTCCATGGAAGTTTGATAAATATGAATGATAAATTGCTTTCAAATTCCCATGATAATGTCTTGATACCCCATATCATATTGTGACCAACAAAAGAGAGCATGAATTTGAAATAATTACTGTTCACCACTTGTAAATGATGAAGCACCTTGGTTTTTACATGATTACGCATATGTGGATGTGATATTGATGACTTCCAAGTCGGGTATGACGATACCCTACAGAATATGATATGTGATTGAATTAGATAAAATTTGAATGCATTAATTTTTCATGAAATAGGTGGATACCCGAAGAAGGCGTTTGAGTGTAAGGGATCATCGCTGGAAACCGTGTTTGCTGACACGGGGATTTGGTACCAGGCTAAGTGATCTTGAGTATTTAACTTTATGTCATTCCCAAATTGGGATTATAGGTAGGAGCCCGGGCTAAGTGATCTTGGGCACTACCATTGGGTTGAGACACCATGCTTCGTGGTCTTGTATGTCTCTCCCTCACTTATACTCTAATCTCGGCGGCAACCGAGGTTTGATAGTTGGTGTAAATTATGTAGGGTATTCCACCTATCTCAGTTACATTTCATTGTTGTTGAGAAACTATTGCATTACGCCCATGTGTTTTCAAATGATTTAATATGAAATTGCTTTATAATGGCTCTCAACTATATTTTGTAAAAAAAAAAAATATTATGTTTTGTTTTGATATCTCTGCGTGCCAGTACTTTTGTGCTGACCCCCTCCCCTTTTCAACCTCTCAAGTTCAGAGGCCCAGTCTAGGGGTCAAGAGAATCAGTAGATCATTCAGACAGAGTTGCAGAGACAAGTGGTGAGCCTTCTATGTTTCGGAAGGTCTTATGTCCTGCAGTCTTTTTATCTTATATTTAGTTTTGGGGTCTACTGGGGGCCTTGTCCCAGTTTATATACAATTACTTGACTCAGTCATTTGTTAGAGATTTTCGCAAACAGTTGTTTAGAGGTTGATTGATGTTGGGGGAACCTTATTTCCCCGTTATTGTTTCTTTTCATATTTATGACCATGTTTTCAAATTATTGTGTTTCTTCCGCATTACTTTGATCATATGAATTAGGTTCATAATTACCAGACAGATAGGGGTGTTTTGGGCCTTCATGGTTTGAAATACTCGTCATGGCCAGGCCCTGGTTCGGGTTGTGACAGAAAGAAAAAAGAAATATTAACTGCTCAAAGTCCATCAATTGTGGAAGGAGGATGAGAAAGAAATTGAACTTGTTGATGAAGCATGTATACAAGAATTCATCTTCAAATGATGAACGCCCATCTCAAGAAGACAACCAAGCTTATGAGAATGAAAGTGATTCTAACCCTGATGGTTGATAGTTTTATTGAGGATTCAAGTTTAAAATATTTTGTTTTGGACCATTTAAGAATCATACATTATTGATGTGGATGTTATGAATTATGTTTTCTTGTTAGCAGTAATGGTTTATATTAGACTTGTATTGAATGATGTTTTTTTGAGAATTATTCGAGGTTTTGAATAGATTTTGACTAATTGTGAAATGTTTCTAGTAATTTACGTGTGAATTATTACTTGAAAATTTTTTGTGAAAATTCACAGGTAAAATCCCTTTTTAATGAAATTTTACCAAATAATTCATTCAAAATTTTTCTAATTAATGGCAAATAAATCCACAAATAACGTACCTGCAGATTTATTTTTGCAGCTAAATTACCTAGGGATTTATTTGGCAATCTTCGTAGGGAATAATTTGTGATTTTTTTGTGAAAATCCGCAGGTAAAATCCTTTTTTATGAAATTTTACCAAATAATTCATGCAAAATTTTGATAGTTAATCGCAAATAAATTCGCAAATAACGTACATGCAGATTTATTTTTGCAGCTAAATTACCTAGGGATTTACTTGGCAATCTTCGTAGGGAATAATTTGTGATTTTTTTGTGAAAATCCGCAGGTAAAATCCTTTTTTATGAAATTTTACCAAATAATTCATACAAAATTTTGATAGTTAATCGCAAATAAATCCGCAAATAACGTACCTACGGATTTATTTTTGCTGCTAAATTACCTAGGAATTTACTTGGAAATCTTCATGGGGAATAGTTTGTGATTTTTTTCATGGAAATCCGCAGGTAAAATCCTTTTTTATGAAATTTTACCAAATAATTCATGCAAAATTTTGATAGTTAATCGCAAATAAATCCGTAAATAACATACTTGTGGATTTATTTTCGCAGCTAAATTATCTCAGGATTTTATAAATCTGCAGGTAATAATTACCTATGAATGTATTTTCTTTGGATTTTAATTGGTAAGAAAATCCGCAGGTAATCAAATTACTTGGGGATTTTACCATATTATCCTTATGAAAATCTCCAGGTAATAAGCACTTTTCTTGTATAGTAAAAGCCTCATATGGATGTTGCAATAAAAATAGTGAGATGTAAAGAATCAGCCTGGATAAGAGATTTTTATTTCAAGCAGTGGCATTCAGAACATGATTGCATATTGTGATGAAGATTGGGTTGCTTATGCTCATACTAGAAAATTTGTAACTAGCTTTCTTATCAAGTTAGATGATTCCTTAGTTTCCTGTAAAGCTAAGAAGCAAACAACCATATCAAGAAGTTTTGAATAGGATATACGAGTATGACATTAACAGTTTCTGAATTAGTTACTTGGTTTACTAGAAGAATTGCAAGTCAAATCATTATCAGTTCGTATTTTTAGTGACAGCAAATTAACTTTGCAAATAGTAGCCAATCTTGCGTTTCATGAAAGGACAAAACATATTGAAATTGATCTTCACTTCATTAGGGAAAATATCCAAGAAGGAAGGGGGTTTGGGCCACAGGTGACAAAAGAGTTTTAAAATAAGGTGTAGGTGACACAAGTCTTAATTATTAGTTGGAAGTGACAATTACTTTATTATGTATTAAGAAAGTAGGGAAAGTTTGAAAATAACCCACATGTTTTTAAATTTACACTTTGATCCCAATGAGTACCTAAAATAATTGGAAACGAAGGGAAAAAGGCGTCTTTCGCTCTTTTCTTATCCATTGTTGTTTTCTCTCTCTTAGCAATTTTTGTTATTAATTGTTTCTATTTTTGTTGCTTTATTCATCATCTTCTACTTCATTATCATCATTTTCTACTTCATTATCATCTTCATCTTCTTCTTGTGGACCATTTGTTCTTGTTGTTGGTGGTGGTGGTGGTGGTACAGCTCTACTGCTGCGATCTGACCAATTTCTTAGGTCAAATTTTGTTTACTACATCACTTTTCACTTTGGCATTACTTCATAGGTGACTTTGGTAAGTAAAATTATGATTTTTATTCGTATTTGTCATCTGGATACACTTCTATTTTTTCAATAATGGATAAAACCCCGATTATGAATCGAGCATAAGTGCCTACAATTTAAATAGAACAATTATCTGATGCATCAGATGAGTAATCTCTTGCATCAGAAGATTTATCTGTTGCATCAGATTGTTTATTTGTTGCATCATCGTATTATCTGTTGCATCAGATGTATTATCTATTGTATCAAGATGTTTATCTGTTGCATCAGACTAATTATCTGTTGCATCAAAATATTTATCTATTGTACCAGACTAATTATATGTTGCAACGAATGATTAATCTGTTTGAAACAACACAAAGCAACCCCTGTCACAAACCTAACAGATAAATCATACTATTGCTACTGGAATCTAATTATTCCTTTTTACGTCGAATCGTCGACATGTTTGTTGAGAAGATAATAGACAGAATAAAAATTAAATATGAATTAAAACGTCAAAGATCAAACATAATTTATTTATTAAACAAATAAAAATACATATAATAGACTAAAAGAAAAATAATAGTCTAATTATTATTATTATTATCAGCATCATCATTGTCATCCAGCCAATCTTCAACAGGAAGTAGCAAGGCCCTCCTCAGCCTGTGTATCTCGCAGAGCATTCTTGATCTAACTCCTCCCAGTTCCCATTGCAGATCACGAACTTGATTCTGAATTTCATTCACGGCGTCTTGCAGAAAAGAAACATCCCACACTGGGTCAGCCATAATCTCATCTTCTAGAGTGTAATATGAAAGACGAGATACAATAAATAAATAGAGTGTATTTTAATGAACGATTGAGTAAGAACGGGCCTATTTATAGAGGATTGAATTTAAATAAGAGGCAAAAAGGTGCGACTATTCATCTCCATACATTAATTATATTTTTGATTAAATTAAAAAAATAAATATTGTGATTTAAGTCACGACTTTTCAGATTATTATTATTAATTAGTTCTTTCGAAGAACCATTTTTATTGAGTTGTGGCAAAGATTCTCTATCTGTTACATCAGATAGCACATCTGTGACAACAGATATATTATCTGTTGTAACAAATATCAAATATGTTGCATCAAATATCTGTTGCAACATATAATTTAACCGTTCACCTTCATTTATTAATTACATTTTTTATTAATGTGAAAAGTAATGAATTAATTAAATTAAGAAATATTGTGATAAGTCATGACTTTTCAGATTATTATTATTAATTAGTTCTTTCCAAGAACTGCTTTTATTGAGTTGTGACTCGATATAGGTTCCATCATATAAATAATCTATGACAATAGATATATCATCTGTTGCAACCATAGTAACCTGTTGCATCAGATAATTTAATTATTGCAACATATAATCTACTTTTTTAAAAAAAATAACTATATCATCACATCATTAATCCAAATTTTCTTACTTTTTTATTTTATAAATAAAAAAATACCTTTTCAAATTCCTTAATAAAATAATAACCATTTTATTTTATAATAAATAATTTATAAAACAAATTCAAAAATAAAAATGGTGAAAAGTCACGATCAGTTATTAAAATTGTGGTTATAAATTGTGTTTATTATTTATTTCCTTATTATTTATTTACGAAACATTTTTTATATTGAATAATCGGAATGAAAAGTCATGTCTTTTTCTTTTCACCCTCTCAATAAAAAGAATAGCTCTTTTTTATTAATAACCGCCAGGTGCAACATATGATCAATCTATCGTAGCAGATTAACCTCTAACTGTTGACACAAATTGCTACTCAATCCCTACCACCAACCGTCGACATATGGAGAAGAAGGAATAAACAGAATGATTATTATTAAATACTAAATAAGAATTAAAAATTCAAAGTCGACGACAAAATGAAATGAATGTTCATAGATTTTTGAATCCCTTAGGTAGATTTGATATACAAAAGGAGGAAAATAAACACTAAAATAAAAAGCATTACCTAATTATTATTACTGCTATTATTATTATTGTCAATCAGACATCTTTCATCCAGCAGCCTTGCTCCGAAGTCAACCAAATCTCTCCGGAGTTTATCAAACTGCCTTTGAAGTTCACGTAAGGAATCGATATGAATATTCTTGTACGAATCTGGATCATCCATATTTGTAAGGAGGGACCTATTTATAAATTATTGTATCTTGGAAAGAAAAGAAAATTGCTTTAAAATAAATCTAATAGATTGGTAATCTGTTGCAAAATATATTCTTTCTGTTAGATAACTTACAACATACTAGAAATATTTTTGCAACAGATGTATATATCTGTTTGATCTCTGCAACAGGTTGATCAACTATCGTAACAGATGTCTCCAATTGTTTGACAATATAAACAGATATGTCATATGTTGCAACAAGCTAGTCATCTGTTTATTCAATATAAGCCATATATGGGCTAGGAAGAATAAGGTGTGTGCAAATGGATCTACTATCATATGTGTGGGAGTTAAGTATGTATTACTGATAAGGTTACCGGGACAACACACACAAAGTACAATGTTTTTGTGAATGCAGTTTTTAACCGATTAGGCATTGATCATTCAAACAAGATCCTATATTGTACCGTTAAGTTTGATGGGTTTGAAATTGATAAGACTGAGGACCTCATGAAGATGGTACAGATACCTCGTTACGAATTACTAACGGTTGGTGCTCATGTTTATGCGTGTCAAATTTTGAGTAGGGATTAATATTTGTCGTCACTGCAGAGAACCAATAGCGATTGGACTTAAATTTAAGTATGCATTGTACCCTTAGAGGGCCCTCGAAGCCTCGTACTACATCAAACAAAAATGAAAAACCAATATAGTTATTGCCCTGGCCAAAATTTATATGGTTGGGTTGCTCTCTTGGGGTGATGATTATTTGTCAAAAGGTGCGGTAGGAGAATGCTTTCGAGGGAAAATGGTTTGTTGATGAAAGACTATATCATCTGAGAGCTAATTAAAGAAGAGACACAAGGTAGAAAGTAACTTCTAATGAATCTGGCCGATGGAATTATCTTAACAGATGCGAAATCTAAATCAAATGCAAATATGAAAATGTATCCGGTAATGTAATTTCGTCTGTTGTGTCTTTGAAAGAAAAATAATGCAGATGGACACTTTGATAGGGAGATGCATGGTCGGGATTATCACCTAGGTAGAAAATAGGAGAAGACCAATAAAGCAGCCTCACGGTCATCGAGGGTAGAAATGATGTTCAGCAAGTGTAGAAAACTTATGCCAACAACAACTACAGTTAAAATAAGGAAACTAAGTGAAGGCGAAAATTTTTGAATTTTAAATTTCATCCCATATTCTTGTTTGTGTTTTCGATCAGGCCCACTGCCGTTGACCTGATAGAAACCACAAACGAGATTGAAAGGCAAATAGAGTATAGTTACTTCCTTAGCCATATGGATTAATTGATTGTGTTTTCTTGCCTTAGCATGTTTTCAACAGGCCTTGGAGAAGATCAGATGCTTGATGTAGTATATGAATCCCGATAATTTTCAAGCTTGCCTCCAGCTTGTTGATTCTATATTCAAGTTGGTTGTTACCGTATTCGAAGTTGGTAAGGAGTTCCTCATCTCTTGTAAGCTCGATCAGGAACACTACCTTCAAAGTTGTGGCATTCTAGAAGCTCTTCAGAACACTTTCTTCAGAAGTCTTAAAGGATACATGGAGGATCGCTATGTTTGTTTTAGGTCAAAATGTATTGATGCACATTGAAGATGTGGTCCCAATAGTTGCACAACACACTTTTATTGAGCGTTGATCCATGCATCTTGCTCAACCAATTTGATGAATTAGTAAACATGAAGTTACGTAGCATGTGATTTAAACCGGCTCTACTAATCCTATCAAATTTTATGTACCTCCGAGCTCATTACCCTATCAAAATAATATGTCTGAGTTAGTGCACAAATCCAAAAAGCCCAATCTGTCAGCCTTTCTGCTAATCACTCTTCTCCAATATAGAGAATAAGATATCTGTTATGCAAAAGTCTACACCATCTCCAGACATACTTGCCTAGGATCAATTCTTCAGAAGACATCAACAAATATCCTTCAGAAGAATTTCTCCCAGATAAACATGTCTGGCGACAGTGTAGACTTTTGCATAGTAGATATCTTGTCATCTATATTAGAGAAGAGCGATCAGTAGAAAGGCTGTGAGATTGACCTCGTTTGATTTGTGCACCAACTCAGTTATATTTTTTTGATAGAGTAATGAGCTTAGAGTTACATAATGTTTGATAGGCTTGATAGAGCCGGTTTAGATCACACGCTACGTAACTCCATGCTTACTAATTTATCAAATTGGTTGAGCAAGATGCATGGAGTAACGGTCAATAAAAGTGTGTTGTTCAACTGTTGGTACCACATCTTCAACATGCATCAACATATTTTGACCTAAAACAAACACAGAGACCCTCTATGTATCCTTTCAGGCTTTTGAAGAAAGTGTTCTGAAGGGCTTCTAAAATGCCACAACTTTGAAGGTAGTGTTCTTAATCGAGCTCACAAAAGACGAGGAACTCCTTACCAATTTCGAAGAGGGCAAAACCCAGATTGAATACAGAATCAACAAGCTGGAGTCAAGATTAAAAATTATCTAGATTCACATACTACAGCAAGCATCTGATCTTCTCCAAGGAATATTGAAAGCATGTCAAGGCAAGAAAACATAATCAATTATAACCATATTGCTAAGGAAGCAATGATACTCTATTTGCCTTTCAATCTCATTTGTGATTTCGATCAGGTCAACGACAGTGGACCTGATTTGAAACACAAACAAGAAAGCATGGGATGAAATTTAAAATTCAAAAATTTTCTGCCTTCTCTTAGATTCCTTATTTTAACTACAGTTGTTGTTGGCATAAGTTTTCTAGACTTGTACATTATTTCAACCCTCAATGCCCATGAGGCTTCTTTGTTGGTCTTCTCCTATTTTTTATCTAGGTAATAATCCCGACCACGCAGCTCCCTAGCAAAGTATTCAGATACATTTTTTATTTCAGAGACACAACAGATGAAATTACATTATCGGATACACTTTCATATTTGCACTTGATTCAGATCTCGCATCTATTAAGATAATTCCACAGCCAGATTCATTAGAAGTTACTTTCTACCCTATGTCTCTTCTTTAATTAGTTCTCAGATGATATAGTCTTCCATTATCCACCCATTTTCCTTCGAAAGCATTCTCCTACCGCACATTCTGGCATAAAATCATCACCCCGAGTGAGCAACCCATCCATATAAATTTTGGCCAAGGCAATAAATATATTAGTTTTCCGTTCTTGTTAGATGTAGTGCTAAGCTTCGAAGGCCCTCTAAGGGTCTAATGCACCCTAAAAGCTAGTCCAATCACTATTGAATCTCTTTACAATGACACAAAAACTAGATCCCTTGATAATACTTGACAAATAAACATGAGCAACAACCGACATTAAATCTTAACAGGCTATTAGAACCATATTCATGGTCCCTTAGTCTTATCAGTTTGGCCTACCAAACTTAACTATAAAATTACAGACATCTTGTTTGAGCGATCTATAACTAATCAGTAAAAACATCATTCATAAAATCAATGCGCTCTGTGTGTGTTTCCACGATAACATTATTAGTAATACATACCTCCCACATATAAAGTGGTTCTATCTACAATCAGTTTATTCCTCTGATCCCATCTTTACTGCAACCTCTTGCGATAGTCCATCAAAAGTTGATCAACTGTAAGTTCCTTATATCTACAAAGAAGAGGGAAAAATTGATGCCACAAAAAAAATATTGTCCATCTGTTGCATCAGATGTGGAGTCTGTTGCAACATATGTGGAGTCTATTACAACAGATGTGGAGTTTATTGCAATAGATGTGGAGTCTGTTGCAACAGATGTAGAGTCTGATAGAATACATCAAACTAGCCTTTCTGGTGGTTTTATTTGTTCCAACAGATTCTCTATCTATTACAATATCAACAACAGCATAAACATCAATAAAAAAAAACAACATTTGTTCCAACAACATCATCAACAAAAAAGAACCAACATCCTTTGTGCCAAAACCATCAACAACAAGACACCACAAGTTCCAACAACACCAACCCCACCGAAAACATCAATAACTGCATCAACAATAATGACACAAATAAAATACATTCAAAAAAAATGATTCTGCCAATAAGGCTTTTAAACTTCTCCCAACAAATGACTTTTTTCTCATATTGTAATAAAAATTATCGGATTATTTATTCAACACTTACAAGTTCCTTAAAAAAATTTAATAAATATGATATGGTTAAATAGTAATTAAATAAAAAATAGATGTAAATAACTTGCAAAAAGAAGACGAGAATGAAAGAGCAATAATGAACCATACCTTAATATCAAAAAGGGATCAAAATAGAAATTTAAGTTGAGGAAAGATATGGATGGGTTTAGATCCGAAAAGATCTTTATGAGAAGAGAAGGAAAAGGAGAGAAAAAAGACCGTGACCCTAAAGAGGAGAAAGAAAAAGATGAGAGTTGAATAAAATAAATTGCTGCTGAAGAAAGAGATGAGATAATTTCTATAGATGTATTGTGTACTTAGACGTGGTGATTTTCAATATTCATTAATTAATATTCATTATTTTCATTAATAATTTAAGGGGTACGAGGAAGACTAAGACTACTGACATTGAAAAGACAAGACAAGACCGCTCAATGAACTCACTTTTGAGATATCCAAGAAACATTTTTTACCGCCTTTAGTAGTAAGTACTACTACTTGATATTAACTACTCGGACAAGAAGCTTCTTGCTTTAAAATTAAAAGAGACAAAAATATTTTCAAACAGATATATCATCTGTTGCAACACATATAAATATTCGTTTAGAAATCTGAACATCTCAGTCATCTATTACAACAAATATAAATATCTATTTAAAAAACTCAACATCTTAATCATCTGTGACAATAGATGAAAATATTCATTTGATAATTAATAAAATCAGATATGTCATCTGTTACAACAGATATAAATATCTCTTTAAAAATTTCCAACTGCTCAGTCATCTATCACAACAAATGCAAATATCTATTTGATAATTAAATCAGATATGTCATCTGTTGTAACATATATGTACCTGTTTGAAAATTTTCAACAGCTTAGTCATTTATTGTAACAGATTTTATTACAATTGATTTAGGTGGAACTAGGAATGAATGAATGAGCTCGCAGGGTCAACTACAAATTCAATAGAGTCTTTGCAATTGCATGGCATTGGTATTGTGTTCATCCCGACCTAAGTCATCGATCGATCACTCTGAGTTGAAATGAGTTCTCATCAACACAATGTTAGGATAGTGATAGTACCTAAGTTGATTTAGATAGAACTAGGGATGAATGAATGAGCTCGCAAGGTCAACTACAAATCTAATCTAGTCTTTGCAATTGCATGGCATTGGTATTGCATTCATCCAGACCCGAGTCATCGATCGATCACTCTGAGTTGATCAACTCAATTTTAGGATAGTGATAGTACCTAAGTTTCTTTAGGTGGAACTAGGGAATAATGAATGAGCTTTCAGGGTCAACTACAAATCCAATCAAGTCTTTGCAATTGCATGGCATTAGTATTGCGTTCATCCTAACCCGAGTCGTCGATCGATCACTCTGAGTTGAAATGAGTTCTCATCAACTCAATGTTAGGATAATAATAGTACCTAAGTTGATTTAGATAGAACTAGGGATGAATGAATGAGCTCGCAGGGTCAACTACAAATCTAATCGAGTCTTTGCAATTGCATGGCACTGGTATTGCGTTCATCCAGACCCGAGTCATCGATCAATCACTCTGAGTTGAAATGAGTTCTCATCAACTCAATGTTAGGATAGTGATAGTACCTAAGTTGATTTAGGTGGAACTAGGGAAGAATGAATGAGCTCACAGGGTCAACTACAAATCCAATAGAGTCTTTGCAATTGTATGGTGTTGGTATTGCGTTCAACTCGACCCGAGTCGTTGATCGATCACTCTGAGTTGAAATGATTTCTAATCAACTCAATATTTTAAAAACTATAATCTTTTAAGATTTTTAAAATTAATTAAGATCAATTCGGACCAAATTAGCAATTTCAAAACTTGTCATTCTTTTCCAAAATTACAAATCAGCCAATACAAATTATCCATTTGCGCGAAAACTTTTCATTTCAAATCTTAAGTTCTTTCTCTTCTCTCTCTTTCTCTCTCGTGGTGTCCCCTCCCTCTCAACAATACAAACAACAACTACTCAACATATTGCTCAACCCTTCAAAACAGGTTGATTTTCTTCCTATTTACGACTACATATAGTTGTTTTTTTTACTTCATTCCCACTTTTATCCGTTGTTTTCTCTATCTTCGCATGTAACAGAGTTCGAGAAGAGTTCTACATTTGTTCTTTATTCCAAAAATAGGGCTTTTTAGTTAATGATAAAAAGAAGACTTTTAGCTGTATTATCTTTGAGAATGGATTAACAATTTTGAGTTTTGATGCTAAAAAAGGTAGGAAGCACTTGAGAAAATCCTAGTTTTTCTCTCAGTGTTTTGTTGACTATCGTGGTATTTTTGGATGGTGTTTGTGGTGTTTTTGGTGGTTGTTGGTGGTGATGTTGGTATTTGTGTTTGTTGGCAGTGATGTCGGTGGTCTTGGTGTTGGCATTGGTGGCATTGGTGGTGGCATCGGTTGTGGCATTGGTTATGGTGGTGGTGGTCCATCTGTTGCAACGGGTGGAAGATCTATTGAGAGATATTAAATAGGTCTTAAAACTGATTCCCCATCTATTCCAACTGATGGATTATCCGTTGGAGTATTTTCTTGTAATGTGGCATAGAATAATTTATTAAAATTTCTCCACCTATTGCAATAGGTGGAATATCTATGGGGAGATATTAAATAGGTCTTCAAATAGATTTGGGTTCCCCATCTGTTCCAACTGATGGGTTGTCCGTTGGAGTATTTTTTTTTTGTTATGTGGTAAGAATAATTTATTGAAATTTTTCTCACCTTTTTTTAAAATATTATGCAGACATCAAATGCAATGTATTTTTTATTTTTCTTTTATTTGTAGTTAAAAGATGTCTCCCAAAAGAAAAGAAATAGAAAGTGGATCAACTTCCGATATCACCAAACAAAAAAGGCTAGAGTACAAATAGATTCGAAGGAACTTCCAGAACAATTTCAGTCAGGAAAAAATAAAGCCGAGGAAAGTGATAACTCCTCCTCACCAATGGGGCGTGAAATAATATCGAAATTTCAGCATGATTCTGTCAAAACCATTAGTATTGACAAGTTTTGAGTTGCGATGCCGATGAATAACCCTAATGCAAAATTTGGTGATCTTGTACTTAAATGTCAGTTGGGGAAACCTTTTGATGAACTTAGGAGTATTATAAAGGAGGAAAACATAGATGGACTTTTTAAGAAGAGATGCTTTGCATACTTTCTTGAGCTGTCTGGAGCCTACCCTTTCTGTTTCCCAATGATCATGGTATATGGCTTTCTCAAGCGTAGGATCATGTATGTGGGGTATGATGGAGGTCCAAAGGAGGGAAGAAATAAGATAGAAGAATTTTGGATCAACTACTGTGGCATGCCAATTTGTTTTGGATTGAAAGAGCTTGCATTGTGACCGGCTTGAGATGCGATCGTCCAGAAGAACCTACAATCAAGAAAACACCCTACAAAGGTTCCAACAAATGCAAGGTAAAAAAATATGGGTTGTTGGGCATTGTTGGACCTAGCTACAAAGTGAAGGATTTGATAGCAGATCTCAAGAATAAATACATACCAAAGCACTACAGGGAGAAATTGTGCTTAGTTTGGTTTGTCCATTCAGTTTTATGGCAAGAGACGTTAAGAAAGTCATAAAACATGATATGTTGGCTCTTGCTGATGATTTGGGAAAATTCAACAATTATCTCTAGGGCTACGATAGCTACTACTTGACTGCCAAATATTTACTGAAAGAGCTAAAGCCAAAGACAATCACATTATACGGCTGGGCTTTCATGGTAAAATTGATCACTATTTTTACTCATTCATTAATTTATATTGAATATACTTGTGACGTTTTTTTTTCTTCCTTCCTGTTTACAATTTTGAGGCTTGGGCATGTGAAGTCATTCCTTCCCTTCGAAAGCATGTCACGGATTACCCGGATAAGGTTTCTCATCCAAGGATCCTTAGGTGGTTGGCTACAGTAGAGAGCAGCGAAAAAATATTAATGAGGCTGATCTCTTTAACCCTCTAAATGATGTAGTACGTCTTCTTTCAACTAAAATTATTTGCCTCAAAGAAAGATATTGAAATAGATGTTCCTGCTATTATAACAGATTACCCATCAACTGTAACTGGTGCAATAGATAGGTAATCTGTTGCAACAAACGATCCATATTTCATAATAGATTAACCATATGTTGCTCTATTCTCTGAACCCTACTCAACAGATTACTCATCTACTGTAAATTATGCAACAGATGGGTATTCTGATGCAACATATTATCAATCTGTTTCAACATACAGATCAGTTGTTGTGGTAGCTATATCGTCTGTTGCATAAGTTATTTGTGTTAACATAACTCGAGCCCCATGTAACCCAACTGACTGCAAATTATTATTATATGATTTAAATTCCTCCTGTAATTTTTTTATAGGTTGTGCATCCTTGGATCGTGCCTACCATTGATGAGCTAGGGATGACTTCTTTTCTTACTGTGGGTCTTGTTGATACAAAATAAGACCCAACAGTGGAGTTAATAAAGAAGGAATTGGATGGAGCAACATCCATAAGAAAAGCAGTTAGGCAAGGTTAGTCTAATTTTGAAGCTCTTCATGACCTAACTCAAACTACAACAGATCCAGGTGCTTCTTCTGGGGGTGTTGCTGGTGGAGCTGGTTGTGATGGTGGCAGCCATCCTGCTTCCGCTTCTGATGCCAGTCGTGATTATAAGTATGTTGGTGCTCAGCAAGAAATAAATATGTTTGAAAACACCCCTTGCACAGTTCCTCCCTCTCACCCCTACACTGGTCTCTCCCACCCTTACAGTGGTCCCTCTCACCTCTTCTCACCCTCATATTTTTATTGCAAATGCAAAGTGTGCAAGGACTGAGAGGATAAAATCCTCGACAAGCTAGAGTATATTTCTGAAGCTGCCGAGGAGTTAAAATCCAGGAAGGGTGTCATACCATCCAACGAGGTGAGGGAGACATGCACTCTTACAGTGGAGATTAGGAGAAAGAGAAGAAAAATTAGACAAATTCTCTCTATTCTAAAATTAATAAAAGTTGCAACTCCTCCCGCTCCAATAGTTGTTGAAGTACAGGGGCCGCTAAAGAAGGTGGGCATATTCGCGGTGCTTGGCAAGGAGAAGAAGAAGGAACTGGAAGAATTCATCAAGATGAAGGTTCAAAAAGAATACACCATGCATTCATTTGCCGCCAAAGACTTCTCGAATATGACAAATTGTACGTGTGGTACTAGGACAAGGTAAGTTTAATTTTGCTAACCGACCCTTCCAGTCTACTCCATGAAGAAGAATCTACGCAGCAGATGTGTAATTGTTGTGAAAACTTGGTATTCTATTGCAATATAATACACATCTGTTGCACAAGTTGAGTTGGATGGGTAATCTGTGAATTGATTCAAAGAACCCTCTACATCGGATTATTTTGACTGTGTTTTTATTCTTTACAATTACTAACCTATTTAAAAATTATCTTCTTATACCACAGTATGTTGATAAAATTCTCTGGCTCATGAGGGGCAGGCAATTAGCGTACCCGGATGCTTATAATGCTATCGATAGGATAATGGACCTTAACTTCTATAATAATTTTAAGGATAGGTATGCTATAATCTGTAAGATAAATGATTCTGGTGGCTTGGGATTTGATCAGTTAGTTTCTACATTCTAATGGGATGAAGAAGCGATTAAATATGTTAGAGAGAAGAGGCCATATCCATACGACAAGAGCTGGACCAAGGCAAAGAGAATCCTTGCAGACATAAACGTAGATGTCACCCATTTTTTCATTGTTGAGATACTACTATACGAGGGAAAGATTAAGTTTTATGACTACAACTTACCTGTGTTCAGCGAGAAGACATTTTTAACCCACATACAACCACTCTTGAAGTTGTTGCCCAAGTTGTTGACGCAGAGTAAGCTGATAGACCATTTACCGACTGAAGTTTTGGCGAAGGAATCATGGGTTTTTGAAGGTCAAAATAAGAACATCCATCTCCCAAAAAATACAATTGGTGTAGCGTGTGGGCCGTACTTACTTGCATACATCGAGTGTTTGCTGACCAGCACATAAATGATCGGTGTGTGCGACACCGTTGTGGGAAATATGCAATGGATCTGGGCATATGGGGTACTAACTAAATGGTTCGAGCCCATATATAAAAAAGAACATGTACAAATATAGAGACGAACACTATAATAAATTTTCATTTCAAGCCAATTCACTATACATATAGGGGCAATAATTTTTATGTTTGCCAAAGTTAAATTTTTATAATGCAATAGATTTTATATCTGTCGTAACAGATATAGTACCTGTTGTGACAGATTGATTATCTGTTGGAATAGGTTGGTCATCTATTATGCTATGCAAATGTTCCCCGTCTGTCTGTCGCAACAGATTTACGATCTGTTGCAACATATAACTTATTAGTTACAAATGATCGATAATCTGTTAAATCAAAATAAAAAAGTAGGAAGACCTGTTATATAATTTCTAGCAGATGACCTACGTGTTGCATCTTATGTTGCAACATATATCTAAATCTGTCTGATAAGATATGTCATCTATTGTAGCAGATGTATCATCTGTTGCGATATTTGAATCTAGTACTCCATTTCAATTAACATATTTTAAACTCAGAATTAATTATATTCATAGACAGAATAAAATAAATCGAAGCCTTCGAAAATTACATTAAATAACTCAACAAATAAATGAAATAAAAAAAATTATTATGAGTACAAACGATCTAATCTAAAATTAAATCAACAAGTTAAACCAAGGAGGATAGGTTATTACATTGACGGACTCAAGCTATAAAGATCTAATCAATATGGACAAGTTGTTCTTCATACATTTCTATGGAATTCGGCTTTGGTCATCGTGGATCTTTAACGCCGGTTGCGTATGGCTTCTGAGCTTTCGCTTCTCCATATTTCCATAAAAGAGCAGCATATCTTCTTTGGAGTAATCCGACATCAAGTCCATCATTTGGTACTTGTAATTCATTGCTCAAATACTCGACATAGGTGGCAATAAAAGGACCACAATCCCTGCGTTATAAAAAAATAGATAATCCATATCTCGCAGTTCATGCAAGCGTTGTGAAATTTATGAAATGAAACTAAATCATGACACTTAAACTTACAAGCTACTAGTGGTTTGTTGAGCAATTCCATCAACATATTATACATCAAATGGATTAGCCATTTTATCCTGGTATGCTTCAATCGTCGACCAATCAGTACGAACCTTTTGATCCAAAAAATCACTCATATCAAGGTAAGTAGGCAATATTTTAGCCAGCTTTTGTATCTCAGGCGACGGCCCAAAATGTCTCATTCGCGACATCGAGGCATAAACTCGGATGCGCCTCTCTTTTAGAATGACGACAGCCAACACCCAATGAAATTCATCACCATAATTGATTGGGATGTACACTTCATCAACCAAATGTCAAGGTAAGCCATCCGGAATGCTTAAACCTTTGATGATGTTGATTTAGCATTCCTCGTTTAGGAAAACTTTTGGCTGCTATTGACAATACCTATCGTAGGCATTATTGATGTAAAAATTATACAAATAATTGTCTGTTGTGTATCTGTATTGTTCTTGTGTTTGAACTTGGCCTTCTTTCAGAGGTAGTAAAAAATGACATCGATATCTTGCACATATTATCAAATATTTTGGATTACGTGATGAAAAAATCAATACACAGATGCAATTAAATAAAGTATTAATTAAAAATAATATGTATGGCCTTTAAACCTCATCATTCTAGCAAGTTTGGGGTTGTGACATCAAATAAAACCAATTCTTCATTTCAAGATATGAACAACAAAGTCGAACATACCAAAACCAAGACTCGATTCATTCACTTTGTAGCGCTCGTCATTTTATTTTCTACATGATGATTTATATGTGTTAATGTCGAGTTCTTACAACAAGAATTGTATAAACCAATGTCCATAAAATTGATTTATGTAGTTGTCGGAGTGATGCTTTAACAGCCCATCGGCAATCCATTCTGAATAGTTATTGATCAACTGTGTTATTTTTTTAGAGCCTCATCCGAGATGTTGAACCCTTCAAATAGGTAATTCTTTCGTTCTCCCAAACTGACAGACTCCACTTTTTCTTCATCTTTGGAAGCAGTTGATGGATTATCAACTTTCATAGTATGATCTTCGGCAGTAGCTATGACATCCACCTGGAAAGCCAGAATTTTCAATGCTAAGTAGAGATATACAACAGATTTTCTATCTGTTTCAACATATGAGTCTTATGTTACGTCAGATGGATTATCTGTTGGGACAAATTTGAATAGGTATATCAGAGCAGTACGATAATTTCAAACAGATGACCCATCTGTTGTAACATAAGACTCATCTGTTCAAACAGATAACGAATCTGATGCAACAGGTTAGACAACAGATGTATATATCTGTTTGATAATTTTCAGCAGATGTATCATCTGTTGAAACAGATATGTGCTTGTTTGTTTTTTGGAACAGATGATGTACATTAACCTTCTTCAGCTCAAGCTGCTCTTATGTGGCCCTTACACACTGAACATCGGTGCAAGACAAAGACAAAGGCGTTGCAATCTTGCTTTTTTTATGATTGATGATGCGTTGAAAGTGTCTTTTCTTCTCCTCTTAGCTGCCTTGATCTCTAGTGGAGTGTCTGGATATGAAATCCTATTTGATGGAATGACACCCCTCTTAGATATCATATTTTTTACAGAAGAAGTTAGTGCATTAATAGCATTAATCACTCCATCGTGTTTTGCCTTGCAGTCTTCATATTTGCATGAAGAACATTCGCTAGATGCGGCAAAATCTGGAGAAAAATCGGTACAACCATTATGATCATAATCATAATGACTTGTTGTTTCAAAAACTCTAAGAGGAGCATCATTAGCCCCACCCTCCAAAATTATTTTTCTTATGATGGTTGTTGCTCCTAATAATTTCATTTTTATTCCATCAACGATCTTAGGGTCCGATAAAGTTTACATAGACTATAAAGTAATAAAAAATGGCATCTTCAACTCTCAGCTAGTCAAAATAAGCCACGGATGGACAATCTAAAATAAATCGGTACATATATTAATAATGATGATGAAATCATTTAATCATTAATTAAAACAAAAATTTGATTAGAATTGGACATACTGCTTCCTTAGGAGGATTGAAAAGATCAAGAAATTTTTGCATTTTTATCGGTTTTGGCCGACAACTATCTCAGAATTCTTGGACAGGAAACTTCTTCTTGGTAGTTCACTTGTTGTCTCAAATAAGGAATGGCTTCAAATGCCCAAGCCTATAACATAATGCCAATAAATCAAAAGCATTATTGAATAAAAAAATAATGAATCATGATATGATTCATT
>NC_061120.1:178501163-178505366 GCF_002878395.1 Capsicum annuum | reverse complement strand
GTTTTGGCCGACAACTATCTCAGAATTCTTGGACAGGAAACTTCTTCTTGGTAGTTCACTTGTTGTCTCAAATAAGGAATGGCTTCAAATGCCCAAGCCTATAACATAATGCCAATAAATCAAAAGCATTATTGAATAAAAAAATAATGAATCATATCATGATAAAAGAAATATTTACCATGAAGGCCCATGGAAAACCATATAAGTTGTCTGTTTTTTGCATTAACGGAGTCAACAAATATTCGACATTCATTTTGAAGCTTTTATAACCCCAAGGATAGTTGTTAAATGCCTCAAGATCCTCAGAGAGATTTATTAAATCGAGGCTTATGTTGTTGTTAATGTCTCTCGCCCAAAGAACATTATGTACAAACCAAACCAAGCACAATGATTGTTTGTGCTTCTTTGAAAGTCCTTTAGCTTTCAACGCTTTAATCAGATTTTTATTTTTGAAGCTTGGACCAACAATGGACACCAGGTCATCACGATCACTCGACTTGCCTTTTCCTTTTTTTGAGTGTGCAGGATGTGTTTTTTTGGTCAGAGTAGGTATAACTTGAGAAGGAGAAGGAGGATAACATTTTAGTCCGATAACTATGGAAAACTCCTCCCAACCAAAACAAATAGGCATGCCACATTAATTTATCCACACCCCATCCATCTTATCTTTGTTTTCATACATAAACCTGCGCTTGAGAAGATCATATACCATTTCATCTGGAAATGAGTATTGTTGTCCTCCGATAAGTCAAGATATTATCCAAAGCATCTTTCCCTGAAATAAGAATCCAATTTTTGTTCTCGAAGTATTTTTCTGAAGGCGTCGAAAGATTTTCCCATGACTGACTTAACCACGAGATCACCCATTAAATCTGTGGCACCATCGCACTGCATTCTCATAGGATAACGATCAATGCTGAAGGTTTTGACCAACTCTTTAATGAAAGGGTTATTAGCATTTGGATCATCTCTTTTGAAAGATTCCTCCTCCCCGTTTTCATTATCTTCTGCTCCTGATTGAGATAATACTTGTAAAGCAAACTCATAGAGTGGTGGATATAGTTGAGCTGCTGCACTTGTACCTTTACTTGAACTTGATTTGATTTCTTTTCTTTTGGAATCCACGTTATCTTAAATTGATAGGATATAACATAGATTATAATTGATTAATATATAACAGTAATATAACAGTTCCAATAGACAACTAATCTGTTGCACTAGGTATGTTATTTGTTGCAATATATAACTGACCTATTATAACGGATGAGTAATCCGTGGGAACCATAAAAATAGCACTATCTATTGCACTTGATATTTTATCTGATGCAACACATAACTGACCCATTGCAATGGATGAGTAATCCATTGGAAACCATAAAAATAGATCACTAATCTGTTACACTAGGTATTTTATCCGTTGCAACATATAACCGACCTATTGCAATGGATGAGTAAACCATTGGAAAGAATCAAAACGAATCACTAATTTGTTGCACCAGGTATGTTATCTGTTGCAACAGATAACTAACCTGTTGCAATGGATGAGTAAATCATTAGAAAGAATAAAAACAGTCCTAGTCTGTTGTAAAATGAAGAGTAAACCATTGGAAAGAATAAAAACAGTCCTAATCTGTTAGATCAATATTATTTAGATTTCTTCCAAACATAAGAGTCGTCCATCGCAACAGATGAATGATCTATTAGATTGTTTACCTGTTGCATCAGATTTTCATAGTTGCATCAGATTTTTAATCTATTGCATCAAATTTTCATCTGTTGCATTATATGTTTCATCTATTACATCAGATGTTTCAACTGTTGCAATATCATTTCTACCAAGACAAATAACAAATCAACCCAGCAACACCAATATATCACACACACACATACACACACACTAAGAACATCAACTGTGACCAAAAATCACCAATAAATTTGTATCAATAGTACGACAACGAGAAGAAAAAATATAGAAATACCAGAAATTAAGGTTTTATTCAGTCCACATTTCAATACCAGAAGAGTAGTTGGCTCAAGTTCCTCTGTTTCTTCCTAATTTTTTACCTGTGAAAAATAAAATGAGAGGACGAAGAACTCAAAGTTGTTATCGCCGGAGAAGTATTCACGTCGATTGACGGTTGAAAGTTGAAAAGAAACTCGCCTGACTATTTGTCACCGGAGGTTAAAGGGAGAAATTTTATAAAACTGTTGGTTGGGAGAGAGTTGAGAGAAACTGGAGAGAGAGAGTGGTTGATTTAGATTGAAGAGGGGTGTGGGTTGGGTTGATTTGTATTTTTGAAAAGATTATAAAGTTTTAAAAATATTAATCAAGTCCACATTTAACTTAATCAAGTTTCCTAATGATGTTTGACCCAATCTGTTGGTCAATATCACCAATCCTTCATTCAAGACTTAAAAGACACCTTTCCATTAATTTTTTCAAGAAGGAAAAGTCAAGGCTTCATATATTTCAACAAAAGATCAACCTGGAGAGGTTCTTAAAAAGGATTGAGATAAGTACACATCAATATCTAATTTCCAAGTTAGGCATACTAAACATATTTTAGAGTACCTAACTTGAGGGGAAATGCTATGATAATGATTTTAATAAGTAGTTATTTAACTAACTTACATTAGTTAGTTACTAGTTGTTAAGTCACCTAAGTTGGTTAACAAGTTAGTTATTTGGTAGACTAAGTCTCAGCACTATATATGCACATTTCTTATACATTTACTACACTTGTGATAATCAATGATATTCAATAACCTTCTCTCTTCTTCCTTCTTAATCTTCTTCTATATTCCCTCTATCACTGAATCACATTCATGGTGATTTAGTTCACTTTCTTCATTTTTTATTCACATTTCCACTTAGAACCCAATATTTATTAATTTGCATAGATATAGAAAATATATACTCCTTCCGTCCTATTTTATGTGTTATAGTTAGACTGTGCATGGAGTATAAGAAATAAGTAAAGACTTGATTATTTTTACCAAATTGTTTTTTATTAAAAAAATGTACTATCACTATTTTTAATTAAGTGGATCTTATAAGTCGGACCAATAAGGATAAAAGTAAAATTGTATCTTTAAATAGTTACCAAATAAGGAAAGGTGGCATTCTTTTTGGGATGAACAAAAAAGAAAATGATGACACATAAAATGGAACGGATGATGTAAAAGACTCATATAGTATAATGACATGTGAAACATGGAACATCCAACTCAAATACTACTATAAAAGAAAGGGAAAAAGCATCATTTTTACCCCATACTATACAAGAAAAGTCTAAGCCACACCTAAATTATATAAGTGACCTATTACACACCTTAACTATATAAAAGTGATATTATACACTTATTTTAGGCGTGTCCAACCTATTAAATAACAAAAGTAAACGGCTAAAAACATTAAGGGAAAAGGCATCGTTTCTACTGCCAAACTATAGTCGAAAAGTCAAATCCACACCTAACTATATAAGTGACCTATTACACACCTTAACTATGAAAAGAGTGATACTTTTTACTGACTTGGTGCTGATGTGGCAGCGCGTGTAAAACACTGCACCTCATGCAAGTGGTGGTAGCCTGACAGGGTGTAAATAGTTTCACTTTTTTATAGTTTAGGTGTATAATAGGTCACTAGTATAGTTTAGGTGTGGCTTCGATTTTTCGAGTATAATTTGAGGTGGAAACGATGTCTTTTCCCTAAAAGAAATACAATTTATACTACTAGCAAAAAATATCCATATCGCAATAAGACTAAGATGGAAATCTTAAAACATCAATTGGGTACTCGGTAATGTAGTGGGCAGCATGTAATTTATTCAAGGAATTGAGGATTTGTATGGTGGAGGAAGTGAAGGAAAAGTTGGTTTAGGCATTTTCGGGATTTCCAAGCTTTGGAAGCCTCTGGGATTTTTAGCTTTGGTATTTCTAGGATTTTGGTCTTATGAAATAGATTTATTATTTGTATGATGAATCTATTTTTCTTTGTACGTGGATATCTCTTAAATTTTGTTTCAATATCTTTTAATGATTTATTCTTTTCGTAAGATGTATTCATTAATTTGTATGGTTTATTATTTTATCCTGTAGTAATTGTAGAGTTATAATAATTTATCCTAATTGTACTGTAATGTATATCTAATTCTAGATTTTCAATATTATTTATTATCTTGTGTTGTTCTTCTCGTAGTG
>NC_061120.1:178421644-178498163 GCF_002878395.1 Capsicum annuum | reverse complement strand
AATTTCACATTTATAATTAAAGTAATCAGTACTAACAAAAATGTTATAGCAGATTACATATCAAGACAAAGTTACACAGACTGATATAATAGAAGAAGACACTCTAGAAAAAATACTTAACACCCTAACTACGCTTTCAATGAAAGTGGACAGTATGGGTAGTGAGATAGAAAAGCTAAAGACTAATGAAGATAAACTGAAGTCTATAGCTACAAATCAGCTAACTCAGCAGTGTACAAAGCTATGTCGATCGGAAGACATTAAAGTTCCAGAGCTAGAAGGAGACGATGAGACACTCCATAAAACCCATAACGTTTATCAATCTACTTCTGCAGGTACAAGCAAAGGAGTTAGTAGACAAAAATATCAGAGCATGAATATGAATAAGATATTTGAAAAACCATTTATACCAAAAACACAAAAAGACCCCTTGTTTATACCCCCACAAATTATCACATACCGAGATAGTCTAAACCAAGATAAAAAAGTTTACAACTATACAGCCCAAAAATACATAGAAAATATCTATAGAGTACAAACTTTCCTAAACCTTAACCCAGAGCTACAAATATCAAAGAACCAAACACAAACTATATAACCCAAAAATTACAAGGATATAACAAGCTAATTGCACTACCTAAAACCAGCCCAAGCCTAGTGAAAACTTGTTTTGACTATGGATTGTTAAATACCATATACACCCAAGACAGAGAAGAACTAACAGCTATGGAAGAATTACATAAAATATTCACCACCTACAAAAGGATAACAAAAGAAAATCTATTTTATATAAAGTGTTCTACTGCACCAGCAGAGATATTATACGATGAAATAAAATTAGTTATACAAGTTGTAAAAATAGGAATAACCAGAGATATGATCATACCGAAAGATATTACGCAGCAGCCAGAGATACCCAGAATTGAGATACCTGATTTCTATGCAAATAAACGACTCATTGAACTAGCTACAATTATTTAAGAATTAGCAAATAATTATACTAATGGCAACCCAATATGGAACTATTATTCGCGAGACCACCAGATGATTTATTCAAATTCAAAAGAGCTACGACAAGCAGATATGGAAGATGTTAGACAATGGATAATGACATTACTCAACCCAGAAAAATAATCTACTGCAAGAGCAATTAAAAAGGAATTTATTTCAGACGGATTATTGACAAGATATTGTAAGATAATTGGACACAAATATCCAGACCATCAATGATGTAATGGAGAAGATAACATTATTCCATAGGTACACCTAGAATAAAAATCAAGAAAATGAGCATGCCAGCTGGAAAGATAAGATAAGAAGCAATAATGGAGATATGGAAAAACAGCAGATACGACAATGAGAAGATATCAACGGAAGACAAGATACTAAATTATTTACGTAAAATTGTTGTACAGAATTATTAGCCTTTAGCCTTTTCTTTTTAGCCTCCTAGGCTTTTTGACTTTTTTAAAGGCTATAGCATTAACTTTTTAGCCTTCTAGCCTTTTTGACTTTTTTTTAAAGGCTATGGCACTTAGTTTTAGGATTCTTTTTAAAAAAAAACGTGTAAAGACTTTGTAAAAATTTTCATTCTATAAATGGAAGAAACCGAAGGCATTGCAAAGCAAGCCTTCATGTGTTGAAGCAATACTCTCTCCTGTCCACAACAAATACTTTGCTCAGTTAATTAAAAAACAGACATATTTCAATGGAAAAAGGTATGGAGGAACAAACTTCAGAAATATCAAAACTACCCGAACAGGTATATTTATTTACGATTATGATTAGCTAAATTCATAATTTCCAACAATCATGATATGATAAAATAAATTCATATTAGTTACTTTATAGTAGAATTATTCGAAAAATAATATGTTAAGAAGTTTATTAGCAAAGTGAAAACGGAGAAAAGTCCCTAAGAACTATGCCATCCTAAAGGTGAAACCAATAAGGCAAGAAGCCGTGGTGGGGAGTAACCAGAGTAGAGGCGCTGTTTAAGAAAAAAAGTATCCAAATTATCATGCTAATAGTGACCGAAGAACATGCTATTTAAGAATAATCTAGTATATAGTAATCTAAGATGACTATATTTTATTATGTATATGATTTGAGGAAATATTTTAGAAATAATAATTTTATGAAAATGAATAATTATTTATCTGATGTGATGGTAGATAAATTTAAAATACTTATTTTGTATGCACTTAAAGATATAAAAGTAGTAGATATAAGAAAAATCATATTAGAAAAAGCATTTGGTAAATATTATATGACTAGAGTAAATTATATATACCATACCTACCTAACTACTCTTACAAATACTTACCATGATAAATTACATAGAATTTTTAGAAAAAGATATGAGCAACATACAGCTAATAGAAAAACAGATGAATCTAAATTTAGACAAATACATGGAAACTAAAGATATAAAATATATAGAATTTCTTAATGAAAATATGCAAGAACTACTTAGACTAAAACAAACAACTACAAAATATTATAATAAAATATTTAATCAATTTTAAAAAATAGATCATCTTAAAGTCTTAATCTTATATATACTTAGAGATATAGAAATTATAGATATTAAGAGAATAATATTAGAGAAAGTATTAGACTATGGAATTGAAATCAGATAGAACAGTTATACCTAGATAATTACCAAGAAGGATATTATTCAGATTAAGAGATGTTAGAATATATTAGAAAAACTAGAGAAAATCAAGATAATCTAAATAATGAAATTAGTTATAAAAATCGAATTAGAAAAATAATGGAAAATCTAAAAGAAAAATTAATATGAATAGAAGAAACCTTAAAAAATTTAGAAAAAAGTACATGTGATAGTTTATATAATTTAAAAAACTTACTACGAGAAGAACATCACAAGATAATAAATAATATTGAAAATCTAGAATTAGATATACATTATAATACAATTAGGATAAATTATTATAATACATTATAATACAATTAGGATAAATTATTGTACAAAAATCTGTAACTCTACAATTACTACAGGATAAAATAATAAACCATACAAATTAATGAATACATCTTACGATAAGAATAAATCATTAAAAGATATTGAAACAAAAGATATTGAAACAAAATTTAAGAGATATCCACATACAAAGAAAAATAAATTCATCATACAAATAATAAATCTATTTCATAAATTAGTTTACCCGCATAGATCCGCACACCCCTCCAAAAATCTATTTCATAGATTAGTTTACCCGCATAAATGTGCACACCCCTGCAAATGGTAGTCTTTAGCACTGCTGGAATTTCTATCTTTTTCAAGGGAGGAAGCTCGGGTTTTGGCATTACTGGAATCTCATGTTTTGGCATAGCAGAAAGTTTGGGTTTTGGCACAGTTGGGATCTCAAGCTTTGGGAATGTTGGTAATTTAGTTTTTGACATAGATGGGATATCCGACTTTGGCAAGTGTTTTTATAGCCGGAGAAACATCAGCCATCGGCGCTGCTAGGATTTCTCACTTTTTCAAGGGAGGAAACTCAGGTTTTGGCATTTGGGGAATGTCGGGCAGCTTAGGATTTGACAAAGTTGGCAACTCGGGCTTCGAAAAAGTTGGTAGCTCGGGCTTTGAATAACAGGAATCTCTGACTTTGCTATGGTTGGAATCTCAAGTTTTGACACAATTGGAATTTCAGGCTTTGGCAAGGCTGGAACTTTCGGGAGTTCTTACTTGAGAATCTCAGGGAGGGGCGTCTCTAGAAAGTGGTGTGCAGCCATGAATGAAGAATAAATTAAGAAATGCAAGTAAAAAGAGAGAGGATAAGTGGTAATGCTAGGCCATTTTTCTACAGATGGTAGAAGCTAAAAGAAGGATAATGCATATAAGAACCGATGTGATTCAGATATGGCATTGGCTTTAAGTTAGTTTGCTTTATATAGGTTTTAAGAATGTATGCAACAAGGACTTTTAAGGAATTTATTTGTTAAGATAAGAACCAGTGTAGTTGAACTTCACTGCCACTTACCTCAAAAGTCAATCTGGGTGACCTAATTACATAATAGTATAAGCTTGTCACAAATGTATAGGTAATTTTGGCAATCTGATGAAAAATCCTCTACGTATTAGCTGGTTTCATTTTCTTGAAAGGCTTAAAAGAGAAAAGACCCGGATTCACATTTTACCGCAAATTTCTAAACAAAAACGTTACCCATTAATTATTATCATCTGTAAGCTTAGCTATTAGAATTCTAATATTAGATGAGTTCCTCTCTCTTATTTATATTTTTGTCTTCGTTATATTCTTTACATATAAAAACAGAGGTAGCTAAAAGAGTGACACCTCAAGTCTATCGAATCAAAATTAGACAATTGGTATTGTCCGAGTTTAGAATCACATAAACTAGCGAAGATGGCTTTAACTTGGAATACATTATCCTCTAAACTATTCTAATTTTTATTGCAAGTGAAACACTTTTGACATTTTATGATACAATTTTTTGAAGAAACGAATTAAAGTCAATAGCTAAAGAATATCATATAAGATTCATATAAAAGGATTGTTGCATTGCATACATAGAGGCAGATTTATGAAGGATGAAGGGTGTCATCGAAAATTTTATTAAGAATTTAAGTTTTGTAAATCGCTAGTTGTATAAAATATTTTAACTATCAAGTAAATTTGACCTGCTATTGCAGATTACCCAATTTTTTCTTTTTCAATTTTTATATAAAAATTGAGTAAAATGCAATAGCAGGTCAAGTTTGACTGAAAGTTAAACACTACTGACACTATACAAAAGTTAAACTCTTTTATTAAATACATATATGTAAAATAATGAGATAGCTTGATGAAATAGAATGGATGATGAGTTTTTCACAGAGATTGTTAGGTGCTTTTACCTTAAATAGAAACAAAATCAATTTAGTGATTAACCCATTATTCCCTAGACAACATAAATTATTCCTTCATACACTTCGATTTAAATCGGAATTAGAAATAAAGGTCTTTCTTATCGTATATTAGTCAATAAAAATTTGTGTCATGAAACATAATTTGTTTCACTCATTTTCCACGAATCAACTCACAGAAAAACTGCAAGGTGAGAAATATATTCTCTTTGACACATGAGAAAATTTCATGATTTTCCTGTGTAAAAATTATTTTATTTTTTCTTTTCTCACTGATTCAATCAAAATATTTATTAAAATAACCATTGTATATTTTTCAGTGAAATTTCAATGGGAGATAGTAATCTAGTGAATATACTCCTCAATCCTCTCGTTATTCTTTGGGTCCACATACACCCGCCCTATTATACTTTAGTATAAAATTATCTTTAATTTTGACTAAAAATACGTATGAAGCTCGGGATAGAAAAAATTCGTACCTATTTTTAAATACCCAAATCTTTTAAAATTCGTTCATTTAACCCGACCCGGCCTATTTTCTTTACTTTTCGTCTTCCTCTTTTTTTAATACCCAAAGCTTCAAAGCTTGTTCTTCATCGTGAATTTGATTTTCTTTTTCAATTTTATTAGAAAAGTGGTGGTTCATATTTCTACAACAAACTGTACATGAAGAATTTAGTAGGTGTTTGGCCATGAAAATTAAAAATTTTTAGAGTTGGAGTTAGAAATGGAGTTGAAGTTGAAGTTGAAGTTGGAGTTGGAGTTGGAGTTGAAGTTGTGTTTGACCATATCTTTTTGAAATTCTTTTTTTAGACTTTTGAAAAGACTTTTTTAAATATAATTTATACCTTCAATTTTTAAAAACTATCAAAATCACTCAGCTTAACTAATTTACCTAAAAAATACAATCAAATGTGAGAGGAGACAATAATGTTGCCTTTGTTGTTGGAGTTATTTAAAGAGCCACAAGAATGGACGGATTAAGGTTTCATTATATCATGGGGAGATTTTGAGGAAGAAGAGAAAAAATTAATGTTGCCTTCAACTTTGAGGTCTTTTATTAATACTAGGAAAAAGTAGGCAATGTGATAGTTAGGCATTTAACTCTGGTTGTTGGATGAAATTAATAAAGTGTTAAAAAAGAGGGTCATTTGTAACAATAAATAAAGTTGAAATTGAAATTGAAAAAAAGTAGAAATACTTTTCCCAAAACAATTTAGAATAATTGTATTTGAAATTCTAATGGCCAAACACCCCAATCTTTACTAAAGTAAAATAATTTTTCAGAAAAAACTAGAAAGTTCTTATGGCCAAACGGAAAGACCTAAGCATTTACGGGTGCCATTTATTACAAAAGAAAAGGTGAAAAGTATTTGATGGACCTTGTTTGGTCATGAAAATCATAATTTTTAGAGTTAGAGTTGGAGTTGGAGTTAAAGTTGAAGTTGGAGTTGGAGTTGGAGTTGGAGTTGTGTTTGATCATTAATATAAATTAAAGTTGTTTTTGAAATTTTGTGAGAGAAATATGAGTGAAAAAAGTGAAAACAAGTAAAACTTATTTTCATTTTTTCAAATACAATTTCGAAATTATATTTAAAGTTTTTATGGCCAAACACATCTTGTTTTTACTTTTTTTCACTAAAGTAAAATAATTTTTTTAAAAAAATAAAATAATTTTCATGATCAAATGATTACTAAAGATATTGGGGTTGGGTCATACTATTCTGAGATTGGCACTTCTTTCTTTTCAAAATTAAGAATAAATTTATGGCAAAGTATAATAGAAGGGATATATTTAAATAAAAGTATAATAAGAGGGATATATTTAAACTATTTTTGTTATTATGAAAGTATATATTTGACCTTTTATCATTTTGAAAATTAATGTACAAATGAATCGATTTATCCTCCTATTTATAGAAGCAAAAAATTAGTTGCAAGACTTTTATTGTTATAAAATAAAAGAACAAGAATAAAGAAGAAGAGTAGAGAGAATAGGGAGAGTGATTCTTATTTCTTCTCTTGAGGGATGAGAGATCATAAGATTGTAAATACAATGAACAAAACCCCTCTATTTATAGAAAAAATTTACTTCGAGTTTGAGTAAAAGGCGGAGGCTTCAAATCCTAATAGATATCAAAGTAGATCTTGATAGACATTCACTATAACGTAAATATATTTATAATACTCCCCTTTAATGTCTAGATAGATAATGTGACTCGTTAAAACCTTACTAGAAAAAACCCAGTGGGAAAAAAAATCTAGTAAAGAAAAAGAGTACACATCTCTAACAATATGCATATAGGCTGCCTTATTAAAAACCTTACAAGAAAAACTCAGTGGGACAAAACCTTGAAAGGGAAAAAAAGTACAACGCGTATTTGCTCCCCCTAATGAGAACATCCTTGAACTTTTGCATCCCGATCTTGTGCAACATCTTCTTGAAAGTTGCAATTGGAAAAGATTTGGTGAATAAATCAATCAAATTGTCAGTTGAACAAATTTGTTGCACGTTAATATCATCATTCTTTTGTATCTTATGTATGTAGAAAAGCTTTGGCAAAATGTGCTTCGTTCTATCTCCATTTGTGAATCCTCCCTTAAGATGTACTATGTATGCTGAATTATCTCTGTATAAAATTGTCGGTAGATTGTCATATTTCATACCATATTTTTCTCGAATGAGATGTATCATGGACCTCAACCATACACATTCTCGACTTGCTTCATGAATAGCTATTATCTCAGCATGATTCGATGAAGTGGCTACGATAGACTGATTTGTATATCTCTAAGATATGGCAATACCACCACATATGAACGCATAGCCTATTTGAGACTGAGCTTTATGCGGTTCAGATAAGTACCCAACATCAGCATGACCAATAAGACCGAGATTGCAATCTTTAGAATAAAATAAGCTCATGTGTTTTATCCCATTTTGATGTCTCATAGTAGGAGCAGAAATATACCTTGCTAACAAATTAACTGAAAAGGCTATAGGCCTTGTCGTATTTGCAAGGTACATGAGTGCATCAATTGCACTAAGATATGGTACTTCATAACCAATCTAATTCGATATATTTCGAATTTCAGCAAATAATCTATCGCTTTGAAAACTCTCCAAGAGTTCCAATGATGTTCAAGCAATAAGCTTATACAATATAAGGATTATAAATAAGTTTCCCAGAAACTTTTATATGCTTCAAGCAGTTTAAATCGTTAAAAGTTTTCACATAAGTTTTGTCAAGTGACAATATTCAACATTTCATGAGTGACATCTTCAAATATTTGGACGGCAAATCAAATAAGTTTTATACTAACCAAGATGCATCATTTCATATCACTTGATAAATGCTTCTACGTCAGCATGCTTAAATAAATGTAGAATTTAGATCTTCGTAATCTTTTACAATATTGTGTTAAAGATATTGATGATATATCATTTAGTATTGGTTCACAATGCGACATAATATTTTGAGATCTCATCACTTCATTATTTTCAGGTACATGAACCTCTCATAAGGTTTCATGAAGTATTATGCTGTAGGATCTTCAAGAGCTCATTGCCTTCTTATTATGATTATTTGCTCCTTATCATTTTCAAGGATTATTTCATTTGGAACCGATTGGTCTATCAAGCTTCACGCTTGCATAGACTTTATCCTTTAAGGACACAAAATAGGAGCACTTGCAGCTAAATATGATATGCTTTCAGCATGTCACTTGAATTATCTTTTGAATGAGGATCTGGTGATAATTCCTAACATATTTCATAATGCTTATAATCTCCCCCTTTATGTTAGGAAAACTAATATACATCCTCTACTTCTTTGAGGAATCCATCTTTGTGCATTATGGTATATTCATTAATTGTAACCGCACATCAAAATTATTAGATGAAATAATTGGTTCCCGACCTTGAACCAATTGAAAGGAAAGAAATAATCATAATTTATTGTTCTAATGCATACAAGAGTTATTGTATGCAACATATCATATTTCAGACCAACACATGAAGCTTTGTTCTCATTAGCGATGGTTTAGTTATTTATCAAAGGCATTCAATGCCAAACCATCATCATCAAGATAACTTTCTTGATTGCACAGTCTGAAAATTATGCTCAATTTATATTGAACAAGTAACTTTATGAATGTCAAACGTAGGTTGACCATGAATGTACATGTGATCATCTTATTGATGCATCTTTTCAACATATCACATGATAGGTGAACGGGCCCTTATTCACCTTTTATTCTTTTTAGATTTTGAGGGATCCAATCCCAAAATTAGTTGGTCCAACCAACTTATCAAAAGAACAAGCAACATTAAAGTTCATGAAGAATTTTCTAATTCTTCAATATATGTTCAATACTCAGTATGCACATTTTCGGGATATCACAACCGTTCATGTCAACTTATGAACTTTTAATCTAGTAAACTCCAAGTTTACCATGATATGTGTTTTTGCTTTAGTAAATTTCAGATTTACTATTATATGAATAAATTTCAGATTTACTTCAGAAGTAGATTTCAAAATTATTCAACCTCTTTCGGAGGTGAGTTGTGATAAAATCACAATCAAGTACACGTTTGCATTAATATGTTTCTCATTTCCCAGGAATTGAATATAATCGTTCCTTAAGCCTATCAAATTATGATAGCTTATAACCTCTTTCAAGATCTTGCTACTTCAGAAGCAAATCGAGGCATACATATGATGTAGAGAATTCTTCTCTAGTATATCTTATAATCATATAAGCGTGTGAAAATATCGTCATTTTTTATGATCATTATCATATTGTTCCTCCATGCGTATATTCGTGCATTTAATCATTTGTCTTCTTTCAGACATATTATGCACTGTTACCAAATACACCTCAAGAATGAAGTAAGTTGTCATGTTTCAGACTTATCATATATTGCTACCACATTCACTTCATGGAATGGAGCATATTCAATGAGTCGAATTTCATAACTTTTCATTAAACACCCATTATTTTGCCTTAGCCATCATAATATCATCAATATGGTGTATTGAGATTCAAACTCAACATCTTATCTATATAAAGGCGTCTTAGGCATGAATCGATGGGACTTGAACCCAACATATTATCATCCTTTTTAATAATATTATTTTTGAGGAATAAATTTAAAATATAAATGGTTCCAAATCAATTATTTTTCCTCAAATCCAATAATAATTATCTTAATAGTAGCTAAAGAAAGATAACATAAAGAATTACTAACCTTGAAATCCTTCAGATTTATAATCTCACCTTATTTGTCAGGGTCTCGTGTTGATAACGTGTTATAAAGTAAGAAAGGATAAAGAAGAAGAGTAGAGAGAATAGAGAGAGTGATTAGTATTTCTTCTCTTGAGGGATGAGAGATCATAAGATTGTAAATACAATGAACAAAACCCCTCTATTTATAGGAAAAATTTACAAAACCTCTTTATTTATAGAAAAAATTTACTCCTAGTCTGAGTAAAAGACGGATGCTTCAAATTCTAATAGATATCAAAATAGATCTTGATATACATCCACTGTAATGTAAATACATTTATAACATTTATAAAGTTGTATGACTTTTGAGAAGCTGCTTATAAGGTATGTGTATACTTGCAATCTACCTAATTGTGAACTTATTCTAGAAGTTGCTGAGTCATGAAATAAATAATAATCAAATGGACATATAAGAAATAAATAACAAATATAAGGTAGGTGTTTGATCATGTTTCATTGTAAAAATTAAATAAAAAATAGTTTTTATTTTTAAAATGAAAAATAATTTTTTAAAATTGAATTTTTAAAATTGGAGTTGTGTTTGGTCATGAAATAAACTAGAGTTATTTTTTTAATTTTTGAGTAATTCGGAGTGAAAATACTTTTTTATTGTTTTTGAAAATTTTGAAATTTATTGAAAAAAGTAAATAAAGTGAAAATCAAAGTTTTTAAAAATTTCATGGTCAAACGTGTTATTTGGAGTTCAACTCCGAAACAAAACTGAACATTTTTCATGTTAAAATGCC
Organism: Capsicum annuum; assembly: GCF_002878395.1. Classification (NCBI taxonomy): domain Eukaryota; kingdom Viridiplantae; phylum Streptophyta; class Magnoliopsida; order Solanales; family Solanaceae; genus Capsicum; species Capsicum annuum. Next base: position 178,487,234 of record NC_061120.1, on the reverse strand, counting down.
TCCAAATATTACGGATATTACGGGGTCGATTGGTAGCCAGTAAAAAAAATAACTTATCAAACATTATTAATATCTTCAAAATTCTAACGAACTACCATATGGCCTCCAGATAGGAGTGGGCACAAAAAATGAAAAATCAAACTAAAATAACTTGGTTCTTTGGTTTTGAATCTTCAAATCAGGTTTGGTTTTGTTTTTGTAAAACTGTGATTCTTCGATTCGATTTGTTTCTCAATTATAGGCTTGCAGTACTTCGGAGCACTGAAGACTGATACTCAATTTCGACGATATCCAAGTTGTCACTCATAATTCCACATCAAGAACCAATAAAATTTCTTTGTTTCAAAGTGTTAAAGCCACGTAATTTCTTTTCCCACCTAGCCGGATTTGCAATATACAAATTAGTCACCCAGATCAAAGAGTACTAAATCAATGTATTACAAGAAATTTTCGTATTCCTCTTGAGCATAAGATGAACACAAGTCTTTGAGATTTGTCAAAAATAAGGTGGGAAATGGAGAGTTGGATGTAGAAGTGAGTGTTATCAATTGGTGGTGTTTCCAACATAATTTAATTCATAAAAAATAAACTTCAATCACAAATAAAAATATAAAGAAATAATAATTTTATTGATAAACGGGTGGTTATAAATCAATTCCTCATTTGATTCTTCTCTCGATTTTCTCCGTAATTCGAGGGTCGTTAGTGGCGTATTTCTCGAACATAGGATGATCTCTTTATGAATATCCCATGATTTTGTGGGATATTAGAGATTCGGATCTTTTTATGAATACCCATCAGTTTATGGAATATTCAAGATCAGTTTATGGAATATTCAAGATGTCTGCCTGTTTAAGAGAATGTGTTACCCATTAAATAGGCAAAATTTTAGGATTTAGGTAGAGTAGCCATCAAGCTAGATTTAGGGTAAAGTAACCCCCAAGAACTCTAATCAAAATTGAACTCTTTTTGTAGAGTCCACAAAATTTCAAAATCTACAAATGTCCCTGCTTCAAGGCGTGTCGGAGAGTAGACTTGATGAAATTCAAATACGAGTCTTGAAGTACCGCTTCCATCTTTACGATCCTGCGGCTATAGATTTGCATATTTGATGCAGATTTGGTCCCACTGAACGTGCCAATTTGTTTTCAACATAATTTAATTCATGGAAAATAAACTCCAACCACAAATAAAAATATGAAGAAACAACAATTTTATTGAAGTACCGCTTCCATCTTTATGATTCTGCGACTACAAATTTGCATATTTGATTTATGTGAGAAGAGATGAAGGGCAGATTTGGTCCCACTAGGCGTGCCAGAATTTGTTTCTAACATAATTTAATTCATGAAAAATAGACTTCAACCACAAATAAAAATATGAAGAAACAACAAACTTCAATGACAAATAAAAATATGAAGAAACAATAATTTCATTGATAAATGATGTGGGTACAAATCTGTTCATCTCTTGATTCTTCTCTCTTGATTTTCTCCATAATTCGAGGGCTGTCAGTAGCGTATTTCTCGAACTAGGATTTGATATGGATTTCTCCGAAATTCGAGGGCCGTTAATGGCGTATTTCTCGAATGTAGGAATATTTGGATTTGATGTGGATCTTCTTGATGTATTTGATTATCAAGAAGAAAGAGTTTTGATCTATAGTATTCCATGAATTTATTGGGACTTTGAAGAGATCCGTTAATGGCGTATTTCTCAACTGTAGGAATATTTGGATTTGATGTGGATTTTTGATGTATTTGATTATCAAGAAAAACATGAATTTATTGGGACTTTGAAGAGATCCGTTAATGGCGTATTTCTCAACTGTAGGAATATTTGGATTTGATGTGGATTTTTGATGTATTTGATTATCAAGAAAAAAGAGTTTTGATCTATAAATATCCCATGAATTTATTGGGACTTTGAAGATCGTTGATCTCTTTGTGAATATCCCGTGATAGTGGAGATGCCTCTTTAAAAGAGATATTTGCCCCCTTTATATAGGCGTAATTTAGGGTTTAAGTAGAGTAGCCATCTAGCTAGATTTAGGGTAAATTAGCGTCAAGAACTCTAACCAAAATTAAATTTTTTTTTTTGTAGAATCACAAAATTTCAGTGTCTACGGATGGTTCTCATGATTATTTTGCCTGTCAAATTAGAATACTGTTTTTATGCCAAGGCTCTAATAGTTACGTAGTAGTATTATAGCATGTCGTATTGTCTTCTATTACATGCTTTATTTCTTGATCTTTTTGGGACCTTTCTTTTCTCTTTCAAAATTGTGGAGTAACCAATCTCTTTGTGCTAACTGACTATGTTGTAAAGAACTACAACTACAATCACCCTCTACTATTAAATCAAATAGATCTACATTAGTTATTTTTTTGTTGGACGACATAGTTGACATTCATTTTCTAATTATTTTGTACCAAACACATGTAGTTCCTAGACAGGCTCGAAGCAAAAGCCCAAAATCCATCAAAGCTCTTGGGTTTTAACTCATTCAGCCCAAAAATATGCCTCGTTGAACTCTGATGATGCTTACTCAATTTTGCCAAGTCTTTGAAATTACCTCCATTATTATCATCAGGGTTTAAGACCACTCATATTTCACCATCACCATGACAACCTTAAACCCTGTTCCTCTTGTTGCAAAAACAAACAATTGTCATAACAAACTCATTCCTTTAGTATCAACTCAACAACCCCTCAATTCTTTTTCCTTCAAGACCCCATTACCATCATCCTTTAAACTCTCTTCCTCTAAAAGGAAAACGACAACCCGATGCACTAAAGCTTTCGCTATGTGCAGGATTCGAGAAAGGGTCAGACCACAAGGTTCAGTTGTATTCATTCCACGGCTTAAACCCGTGACCTCCTCCACTAAAATGCTTAATTCTAAACCCTTCAGATCTTTAATTTCTACCATTACTGCCACTGCCCTTTTCTTTACAGGGCTATATTTCAACCCCAAACTAGCTATTTGTGCTCCTGTTTCACCTACAGTGGACACGAATGTGAAGGAAGCAGTTTCAGAAGAGGGGGAAACTGAAAAGGCCCTCGACGAGGAGGTTGTTTCTAACCCCAACGATGTTGGAATCTTGAGAAAATTATTGGAGAATCACGTTAAGAATAGAGAATTAACGGATGCTCTTATTGTAATAAACAAGCTGATAGAGCTAGAGCCAAACGAGAGCGAATGGGGTTTCTTGAAATCTCATTTGTATGTTCATAATGGGGAGCTTGAATTAGCTAAATTGGGTTTTAAAGATGTTATATTAAAGGATCCTTATTATGTAGAGGCTTATCGCGGGCTAGTTGTGGCAGCATTGGAAGATGAGGAGCCCGCGAAGGAAATGAAGAGAATTGAGAAAATGGTTGAGGAGGGGATTAATATGTGTAAGGAGGAGGGTAAAGAGAGTCAGTTGAGGGATTTAAAGCTCTTGCTTGCACAAATGTGGGTTATTGAAGGTAAATATGATGAAGCATTGAAGGTTTATGGGGAGTTAGTGGATGAGGAGCCAGGGGATTTTAGGCCTTATTTGTGTCAAGGCATGATATATACAGCGTTGAAGAGGAAGGAGGAGGCTGAGAAGTATTTCAAGAAGTATCGTGAATTGGTGCCTCAAGGGGATCCTAATGCTAGGTTTGAGTTTATGATGTCGACTTGATTGAGGTATGGTGGAAATTGTGTGCATTGTCTGGTTCTAGATTGATTATATTATGCTTATTAGATGCTTAGAAAATTGAGTTTCATTTCTTATTGGAAGGGAGCCTTGGAGGAATGGTAAAGTTGTTTCCGTGTGGCCTATAGATCATGGGTTTGAGCCGTGGAAGAAGCCACTAATGCTTGCATTAGGGTAGGCCGTCTGCATCACACCCCTTAGGATGGCGCTTTCCTAGGCCTGCGTTAATATGGGATGCTTTTTGAACGGGGCTGCCCTTTTTAGATGCTTAGATATATACTTTTTCTCTCTTGTTTGAGATGGTAGAGGCTTTTACATGGAGTAGGTTCAAATTCAGACACCAAGATGAGTTTTTCTGTAATTTAGTGTAATGCAGGTTATATCTATTTAAATTTCAGATTAGATGGTATTTTGAATGATATGATGAGCTATATGGATCAAATTCAATCAAGAATGCAAAAAAGAATGATACTCTTTGCGATATTATCTTTTCTCTAATGCAATCATTCCTGCACAATATGCTGCAGTCTTATATGTTGCGAGCTGTGAAATCTGAAGCTAAAGACACAATGATTACATGGGAAAAGTTTTCTGCTACTGATATGTGGGAGTAGTTAGGGATACTTTGCTCATTTAAACAAGCCTAACCTTTGGTGCTCATTTGAGTTCTGTTATTCATACCATACTGCACTTGCAACCAACAACTAAGAGGGAAATTTGAGTACTTTAGAGATGAACGTGACACCAGTTTCTTAAAAATGTTGAACATCGTTCTTTCTGAACTTATCCTAAATACATTGTGATCGTTCAAACTAAATGGAGATTAAATTTGAATAGACCAATTAAATCTATGTTGTTTTGCAAAATGAATTCAAGAGTTTTGTCTTTGAAGAGAAAAAAAGCACGAGTGCTTGTTATGTAGTTGTTCTGTTTTCATTTTTAGTTTTGTTATTTTGAGGGTGCATTTGTGGGGAGGTAGGGGGATCTTGACCAGATCCTTCTGTAATTTATGATTATGTTGAAGATTTACAAGATTACAAGGTTAGGGAACATAATATGAGCATCAGGATTTCATCCATTTTCTCTTTGTGCATCAGGATAGAACATTTCATTTTCCATATAATTACTTGTCTGGTCTTTCGAACTATGTTTCTCGGATCCTCCAAAAATGCCTCTGCACATGTGTTGGATCCACCAAAAATGAACAGCTTTTGGAGGATCCGGCACAGAACGGACAATGTTTAAGGATCCGAAAAACATAGCTTTGGAATATATGTTAAAGTTCATTAGTAGATATTATGTTGATCATCCTCTACATGTAATTTTCTGTGAATAGCCCGCTAGACATTTATTGTTCTTTGGTTCTTGTGGTTTTGCTTTATGTCTTTAATTGGTAGTTGGTGATTGGTTATAACTCAACTATGAAATGAAATGTTTGTGCCGGCTACGATCTTGTTCGCATTGTGCTAGTCTTCTATTTGTCAGCTTGACTAAATAGTAAGACACTACTCTGTGTGGCATAGTGCTTGATAAATGTAGGCTGAGATTTATATTTTTTTGACAATGGTAATATAAGTGTAGGCTGAGATTTCGGCATCAAGAGAAAGTGTAGGCTGAGATCTTAAGGTTGTCTTGTATTTGTCCAAGTTGTAGTCTTGGTTTTAGGCCAGTAAATGTGACATCATGAACTTTATATAGATCAGGATCGAGTCCAATGATGCTCTTTTCTCTTCATGACATGAAGTTTTCTGGTTAATTAAACTGAATCTACTTAGGTAACCCTGATAAAGCTAGGTTGCTGCAGCTGCTTCTTCTTGCTTCAGTTTGATTAGGAAAATTCCTAATGTAAATTGTAGTGCATACAACAAAATCTCAGCACTCTCTCTAAAACTGATTCTCTTGATTCAAGTGTCACATAATACCCTTCACACAAAAATTGTATGGCAGGCGAGATATATGCATCCTTTCCATTGTAAAATTTTCAATATACAGACTATGGTTTTAAATCTTTCTACGTATTTCCAAGTAACACTACCACACTAACATTGCTTAGTCTTGACATTACTGACATACCTAAAAAGTGGATTTTTTGCCTGGTTATGAGATCCAAACTTACTTAGATCCAGTTGAGATGGAGTCCACATATGTTAAAGATCGATGCAGATACAAATACGGGCATCAATACGAACGGTAAAGCGTAAATGTGGCAGGACCTGTGGATTCATCAAACTTGAACCCACTGAGAATACTTTGAAGATTTGATTCAGTATGTATGGATTAGTTGAGACAGAGAGAGGGAGCTTCATCCCTCTTTTCCTTCTTGACAGCTGAAGATGCATTTTTCAGCCTTGTTTGCAGGAAGATAATTTTGGAACAATGACAAATTTACGATAAAAATTTATCCAGTGTTTGTTTCAGGGAAAATAAATGCAAGACTATTCACAATTCGTCTTGCATATAAACTTTGGTTATGTGATATATAATCACTTTAATTTGAGACATATGATTAAATTGCTAGTCTTGGGGTAGATATCGCATAAGGGTGAAAAACAGTCACCGAGTTTAGCTCGTGTCATGCATGACAGAAACCACAGTTAAGTGAGAAGGTCCGTGTCCAAGTAGATTTCATGCTAAAAGTTTTAGGGGAAAATAGTCGTTATTTTCCAAACACTAATACCAAAGATAGAAGGACTATCGGAAATAACCTCTATACCTCCACGTTGTAAGATTTGCATATATCCTACCTTCTTCGGACTCCACTTGTGGGATTACAATGGAATGTTGTTGTTGTTGTTGATGCCAAATGGAATAGGCAGAAAAACTTTTTCATGAAAACTGAAATTTCACAAGCACCAGAAAGTAAAATCCATCAGGAAGATGATAAAATAATCCCAGACTAAAATTCCATTTCTCTGAAGTCTAAACCACAAAAAATTAATTTACATTAGTTGAATTGTTGAACTTTGAGAAACATTTTCTATCTTCTCATGAGACGGTCCCAGCTGCTTGTCATTATTCTTCAACTCAGAATTACTCAAATCAACTTTGGCTGTAGGGACAGAAGATGCCAGTGTAGGTGTCCATAATTGTGCATTCTTCACCTTGGAAATGCTTGCAAGAACCCCTAATGGTGTCACATCCCCAGTTACTGTTACCTTCTTAGCAGCAAAATCTATGTTGAAAGATTTCACACCTGCTCATGCCAATCAAAAGTTTGCAAGTAACACACTGGGTTTAAGTATATATATGCGTCGACGGTACAAAAATAGGTTGAATATATCTATAGCTCCTTAAATTTGTTAGTAAAATTTATTTAGATACTCAAATTATGACATGGTTCAATATGAATACCTAAATACATGATATGAAGTGTTCATATACTCATCCAACTCAAATTTTGAAAAAGTTTCTACGTATGTTTCCAAGAGTTCATTAAGTAAATAATTAACCACATAAAATATGTCATCTTCTTTAATTATTACGAATTTGCTTCAATTGGGAAAGGTCACATATATGCAAGTAATTTGATATGATAAGCATCAATTGCTAACCCGATAAGAGATTTATACTAATTTTGCTGTAGTAAGTTAACCTACACTTATTTCTCATCAATTTTGGAGTGAATTTGACTTCAACATGGTCATATATAAACACTACAGGTTAACTAAGCCTCTGGCACACCATCAATGAAATTTAACATGTTATAGCGGATAATTATTATTTTTATCATAGAGTAAATATATAAATACCTCCTAATGTTGGTCGAGATTTTCAAAAAGATACTTAAACTTTGAATTCGACTTATTATCCCACGAATCTTATCTAACCCATTGTAAATACATCATTTTGACCAAAATTTTGACCCTGCGTGTAGACAAGCACCTGAAGCGCGTGAATGAAAGAAAAATATTGAACCAACCAATTAAAATGTGCCACGTATAATAAAAAGGACCCACTTTTTAAATTTTGTATTTTAGTATTTTTCTATCTTCATTTTCCATCTTCTTCCTTCATTTCATCTTCTTCATTTGCCATCTTTCATTTTCCATCTTCTTCTTCTTCTCCATTTATCTCTATTAATGATGTCACTCGATTTTCTTTCCTATTTCTTCTCCTTCCGAGTGTGTAGTGTCGATTTGAATTTGTGAAATATAATTAAGTGGGAAGAGAAAAAACAAAGACACCATTAATAAAGATTGATGGAGAAGAAGAAGAAGGAAGAAGAAATTACTCAGTACTAATGATTAATGAGATTTCAACATCATTATTTTTTTCAATTCCTCCATTAAAACTTCATTAATGGAGTTGTATGATTCAAGTAAATGGTGTTGAAGATGAAAAAAAAATTAATCACAAAAAGGAAACTTGATTTCACAACTTTTAAACAAATTAAGAAGCTATTAAAGTCAATACATGATTTTTTTATCCCACTAGTTTGATTCATTAAGGAGATTTTTTTAATTTATTTTTTTAATTTCCTAGCTTCAATGGAGAATTGGGGGTAAAAAAGAGAAAAAGAGAGTAACGGTTGTTAATGGAGAATTGGGGAAGAAAAAATGAAGATTGATTAATGGAGAATTAAGGAAAAAGAAATGAAAATTGATTAATGGAGAATTGGAGAAGAAGCAATTAAAAATTGATTAATTGATAAATAAAATTAAAAGGAAAATTTTACTAAAAACTATAAAAAAAAAAATGAAATTAAACGTATTTACACGTGGCAGCACCTGATTGGCGCACACATTTATTCTCTTTAGTGTGACTGAAATTCAACAAAAAAGGTGTATTTGCAAAAGATTAAAAAAGAATCATGGGATAATAGGTCGAATTCAAAATTTAAGTGTATCTTTGAAAATCTCGGCCAACATCAAGGGGTATTTATATATTTACTCTTTATCATATTAATATATGTTTACTATATATTTTTTAGCTATAACTACCTTTTAAGTGAGTTGATGACATGAAATATTTTAGTACACATTTTATGCATATAACTTGAAAAGGGTAGTTTGGTGCATGAAGCATTCACGTTTCATGCAAGGTACACAAAGGGCCACACTCCAAGGGATATAATGCAGCCAACCTACATAAGCATCAATGACTAATTTCATGGATCAGTCTCGTAGCCTATAGGACACACGAAAACAAGTTTACGATTGATACAAGAAAGCATTGACAAAATGTGAAAGGGGCATGTCAATGGTCCCCCAAGAAATTAAACTACAAAGGATAACCACACACACCTTGCATTCTGGAGATGTGTTTCCTCATCTTCTTTTCACATCCTCTGCAGTGAAGTGAAACTCTAAGAACAACCACCTGCAACAAATATTCATTACTCTGTCATATATTTGGCCCTATTATATGGACCACTTTCTACAACTAATTCTCCTACTTTATGATTCTAACAAACAAAAAGTTTCCTCACAACTATCATGTTTAAGCTGTAAAGTAGTCCCTTTTTTCACTATATTATTTGACCATTGAACAAGAAGAATGTTTTCTCTATCTTTCTGAAAAAAGAAATTAAAATACTACTTTATTAAAAATTAGAGTTGAAAGGTTTTTCAACTTCATAAATATCAGGACAAATCCTTGTCAATCACTCTCACTCGTCAACCCAAATATGACACTCTTTCGTTTTTAGTCTCGGACTCTTTAAAAATGCAATCAAGTGTATGTCATAATCCTTCAAAAATAGTGTATTTTGGAGGACTTGACACAAGAACGAAAACATTTTCGGAGAGTCTAGGCAACATCGGTTAGATCTAAAAAAAAAAATGAAATAATTTTATATTTTGGAAACTCTTTAACTATAAACTTCATATTTGCCTTAATGACTTCCTCTAATAGCCATATAAATCTCAAGTGGGCTATGTCCCAGTGGTTAACAAAGTGGCTCGAGAATTGGTCTTCGGTTCAAATCCCAGCAAAGACAAAAACAATAGGCGATTTCTTCTCATGTGTCCGAACTTTTCGAACAGATTACCCGATACATGTAACATGTACTCGAACTGGCCTGAATATCGTGGTTACTAAAAAAAATGACAGGAAGAGTTAACAAACCTGATTAGCAGAAGATGGAGGTGGCTTTGGTGGACAAGATTCATCTGGCTTAGTTTTCGCAGCTTCCACCGTAGAACTAGAATCAACCAACTTCATAACAGGATCAAAATCTGATAAAGCATCCAACAAATTCTTCTCACTCAAAAGGTACCTAGATGAACCAGGTGGAGTTATAAATTCACTAGGCTTTTTGCAACTCCAACTACTTGTCTTAAAATTATTATTCTCATTTGCTTCAGTAGCACTGCTCTTCCTTTTCTCATCATCCTTAACTATCAGTGGTTTTCTTGGGACGCCCTTTGATTTCTTGGAATCTTTTGAAGTTGATTTTCTACTCTTGCTCTGTGGTTTCGGAGATATTGGTGAGTGAGCAGAACAAGGTGCAGAGATGGATTTAGGACCTGTTCTTCGCGAATCTCTGATTATTGGATTATATCTGAAACAGAAAATATTCATGAGTGAATACTTAGGTTGTATTAGCTACTAAGCCAACTAATTGTAAGTTTACAAATACATCTCTGTTCATACACAGGGGTGGAGGTAGAAGCCCAAAAATTCTGCCAGTAGTTTTTGCTCAAGCAATATATTTGTGTTAAAAAACACTCATTCAATATATACGTGTATCCAGTTATCAGCACTTGAAAACTTTGTTTGAAATACAGAACTCATAAAGTTGAAATTTAGACCTATGTCTCTGGTCTTACTAATGGACGTAAGTACAATTTGATATGGTGAAACCAAAACTCATTAAATACAGAAATATACAAGTTATTAGCACTAGAAATCATCGTTTAAAAATTCAGAACTCATAAAGCTGAAACTCTGTCCTCGACTCTGTTCTTACTAATGCAGTAAGTACAATTAAAATTTGGTGAAAATGAAAATTGATTCACTAGTTTTAAGAAATGCATACTGCGTACCGATCAATTGCGCGGCTGGCGGAGATGCTGCCGCCACCAAGTTGGATAACAGAAGAGGAAGAAGAAGATGAAGAGCCCAATTCTTCCATGCTAAGACATATTGCTGTTGCAGCTTGGGATGCACAGAACATATCTTTCATTTTTATTTTTTATGAAGAGATAAGTGAAGAGTAGAAATGAAGGAAAATAATAGGACTTTGAAGTGGTAGTGGTTTAGAGAATCTGCATCAAAAACTTTTGTGTGGAAGTAGAGAGAGTGAATTTATGATTGGAAGTGTTTTTGAGAGAGGGGGCTAAGAAAGAGAGTTGAGTTGTTTACATGGGAGAGGGAATTGAAATTTCTCTCACTATCAATTTAAGTGTCTGTCTTCCTTCTATTTTGGTAAGTTTTTTAATTTTAATATTTTATGTATCAATTTTAAAATGACAAGATTTAAAGAATTATATATATATATATATATATATATATATATATATATATTCAACATTACAAGATTCAAAAGTCATTTTAAAATCACAAGATTTAAAGGACTATATATATATATATATATATATATATATATATATATATATATATATATATCTTTAGCTTAAAAACGCATAATTGAAAAATCTCGTTTTATTTCTTAAACTTCATATTTAGTTAATATTGGGTTCTATGCGTGTGTGTGAATGAAAAATGAAGGGAAAATAGTGGAGGGAAAGAGAGTCACCAAATTGGAAAGTGTACTCTTATATTGGAAAGTTCACTATTTCTACCACACTAGTGAGAGAAGGAAACTTTGGAGTGTTTAAAATAAGGAACACTTACTCCGCATGGATAGTGAGGCAAGAACAAGGTGGTGCCTCGTGCCGTCGTCGTCGCTCACGCGGCTTCTGCTCGATCAATGAGATCTATCTTTTTAGATGAATTTTGTTTGAAACTTGTGTTACAAGTGAAAAATTTAATCCAAAAATCTGATATAATTATTTTCTCCAAGTGCGGGCACATTTTGGACGCCATGCAAACGCATACGCAACGCATCTCGAAGGGATGCGACCCTTCGAGGCAAAAGACACATTGTTTCAACCTGCGGGCGCAGATGCAGCGCAGGTAGCCACTAGAATTGGATAGTGTCACAGAGTAGGCGCAGGTGACGTGACTGTACTGAATAGGTGTTTTTTTGCTGAACCAATGCATCCTTTCTGAAAGGACACTTAAAGGCTATAAATACCTGATGCATTCCTCAGGTATTGACATGATTTTTGACAGCATAAACACTCTTATATTCTACAAAAACTCTGTGTAATTATTAGCCGATTGAGTGAGTTCGAAGAATCCAATAATTTGAGGTACCGCTATTGTTGGATAGAAGGTCATTTTATCCCGGGAGAAAGATTCCATAACCTCGGGTATAGTGAGGAGAATTATTCCTTAAGGACACTCCGTGAAGTCGGAGGACTTGGCCTTAAAATTCCGCTTCATCTTATTTCTGAAATAACAACACACTTCTTGGATAGATTATTTATAATCTTGTGTTGAAGGTGTTGTGTAACTTCATAGGTGTTCTTATTTTAGACTTGAACTTGTGTTGAAGTTATTGTGTGCCTAAATACAGATTCTTGTACCCGAAAACATAGAAAATAACAATCTTAGAAAATAATTTTTCGAAATCTGTATTATTGCTTCATTTCTGGAGATTAAAGCATTATGCTTTCTACTCTGTTTGAACTTAGCTAGTGATTTGAAGACATAAAATCTTCATCACACGTTAAAGATCACTCGGTTTACGATTGAAAGTCATACAAACTTCATCGTTAAACTAGAAACAAGAGGTGTTTAAAGTTGCTGCAACTTTATCAGTAGTATTTTGACATACTAAAGGTTCTGTCTTGTTGTGGCAAGAAAATGACTAACGATAGTCAAGTGCAACATGATGCTGGAACGACTATGGCGGCAACTAGTATTGCCACGATGAGTCGTATGAATGCTCCACCGACAATGGCGCCTGCGAAGAAACTCGAAAAGTTCGCAGATATTGACTTCAAGAGATGGCAGCAAAAAATATTTTTTTACCTCGCAACTCTTTGTCTTCAAAGGTTCATATTTAAGGAAGCTCCGGAGGTACCCGAGGGAACCTCTGATCAAGAGCGATTTGTGATTATGGAAGCTTGGAAACACTCAAATTTCCTTTGTAGGAACTACATTTTGAGTGGTCTCCAAGGTAAACTTTACAATGTGTATAGTGGAACAAAGACAGCAAAAGAGTTATGGGGAGTGCTAGAACAGAAGTACAAGACAGAGGATGCAGGAACTAAAAAGTTCTCTATTGCAAGATTCCTGGAATATAAAATGATAGACAACAAGTCAGCTGTCTCCCAAGTGCAGGAACTGCAAGTGATCATCCACGATCTCCTAGCGGAAGGTATGATTTTGACAAATACCTTTGCTGAATATTTTGAAAGTGTTATTAATATTCACATAACATTTATTGTAGGTTTGATCATGAATGAAGCGTTTCAAGTAGCAACAATAATAGAGAAGCTACCACTTATGTGGAAAGACTTTAAAAATTATTTGAAACACAAACGTAACGAGATGTCTGTTGAAGATCTAATCGTCAAATTGCGCATTAAAGAAGACAATAAGGCTGCGGAAAGAAGGTCAAGAAAAAATTCTACAACGAATGGAGTAAATATTGTAGAAGATGTCCACAACTCCAAAAATCGCAAGAAAACAGGACATGAAGGCAATCAATCCAAGAAAAAATTCAAGGAAAAGTGCTTTAACTGTGGCAAGATTGACCACAAGTCCACGGATTATTGTGCCCCAAAGAAAGAAAAGAAGAAGGACCAAGAAAATATTGTTGAGTCCAAGAAAGACGTCGACGACCTGTGTGCTATGCTATTCGAATGCAACATGGTAGGAAATCCTCGCAAATGATGGATGGATTTCGGTGCCACCCGCCATGTTTATGCTAATAAGGAGTTATTTGTTGTTTTTGCTCCGACTCAAGGGGAAGAAAAGATTTACATGGTAAACTCCGCTACTGCAAAAGTAGAAGGAACAGGAAAAGTGTGCTTAAAAATAACTTCAGGTAAAGTGTTGACACTCAATAATGTCCTGTATATTCCGGAGTTAAGAAAGAACTTGATTTCTGTATCACTTCTAGACAAAAATGGATTCAAATGTGTATTTGTTTTCAAAAAAATTGTACTTAGTAAATGTGAAGTATATGTAGGAAAATGCTACCTAATAAAAGTTCAGTTTCTTCTTACTTGCTTGAGTCTTATGATTTATGGCATGAATGATTAGGCCATGTTAATTACAAAATGTTGCGTAAACTGATTAACTTAGAAGTTTTGCCAAACTTTGAGTGTAATAAATCAAAATATCAAATATGTGTGGAATTAAAGTATGCTAAGCATCCGAATAAGTCCATTGAAAGGAATTTCAATCCCTTAGACTTAATCCACACTGACATTTGTGATATGAAGTCAACACCATCTCGTGGTGGAAAAAAGTATTTTATAACTTTTATTGACGATTGTACTAGACACTGTTATATTTATTTGCTAAATAGTAAGGATGAAGCGATAGATGCATTTAGGCAATATAAAACTGCAGTTGAAAATCAGTTAGAGAAAAAGATTAAAACAATAAGAAGTGATAGAGGCGGAGAATATGAATCTTCCTTTGCGCAAATATGTTTAGAGAATGCAATTGTCCATCAAACTACAGCCCCGTATTCACCTCAATCTAATGAAATTGCGAAAAGGAAGAACCAAACTTTGAAGGAAATGATGAATTCCTTACTTATAAGCTCAGGTTTACCGCAAAAGTTAGGGGAAACTATCCTTACGACTAATCGAATAGTCAATACAGTGCCCCATAGTAAGACACAATCAATTCCATATGAAAAATGGAAAGAAGAAAACCCAACTTGAAATATTTCAAAGTGTGGGGGTGTCTAGCGAAGGTCTAAGTTCCTGTAACGCCCCGCAATTTAGGCTACAATATAGACCATGATTTCGATGCGTTACTAATCCCGAAGCCATAAAATCCTATGCCAATATGGCATGTTAATTATTGTGTAGCATGTGAATCCGCTCAAGCTTGAATTTAGACCATAGAGGTCCTTCAACTCAAGGACGAGTTGGAACTATTTCGATCGACTAAGTTTTAGTAGACGTTGTAAAGTGTGTCAGCTTATAACGACTATAACTCTCTGTATATCTCGAATTAGTAAGCCTATTATGTGTCAAATGATAGGTATTCGAGTTAGCTTTCCAACGATACCAATTTGGCAAAAATCCGACACCCGAGCAAGAAGTTATGGCCCTTCAAAGTGATAAGCATCGCCTAACCAATCGCCCATGGCCACTGGAAAACATAGGCAATAGCCTAGGCGGCGCCTATGCAAACATAGGCGATAGCCTAGGCGGCGCCTATGTGAACATAGGCAACAGGATGGGTGGCGCCTATATAAGAGATTCTGGTGATTTAAACACTCCATGTTGAGGACAAAGTGGTCCTTTTCCACCCTTACTTAGCCCTAAAATACGAGATTTAGTTCCAAGGACCCCAAAATACATATTCTTTCATCAAAAGTGCTCAAGATTCTCCTTAGGGTTTCAAAATAAAAACCCAAATAGTTCAAGATTTGATCGTAGGTTTTCAAAGATAATTACATATTTGGATTCATCAATCCGCAAGCTTCAAGAAACACCTATTATCCGTGAAAATAGAGGTACGTGGGGTTATCCGAAAATCTCAAGGGTGTAGTATTTATGAACATGCATGCTTTTAAATGGGGGTTTTCAATTAAATGCTAATATCTTGCTTTCAATATGATTTCTAAGTCATTTTCTTTATGTCATGGGAATTTTTTGCCTATATACTTCAATGGTTGAAACCATGCACATGTGATTTGAGATTTTCCATAGAAGTTGATAAATATGAATGATAAATTATTTTCAAATTTTCATGATAATGTTTCGATACTCCATATTATATTGTGATCAACAAAAGAGAGCATGAATTTGAAATAAATATTGTTCACCACTTGTAAATGATGAAGTACCTTGTTTCTTACATGATTATGCATATGATGATTGAATGAAGAGATTGATGTGATATTGATGACTTGCAAGTCGGGTATGACGATACCCTATAAAGTATGATATGTGAAGGATTATGAAGTGAGTTTAAATGCATTGATTTTAAATGAGATAGGTGGTTGCCCAAACAAAGCATGAGTCAATTGATTCTACGCTGGAAACCGTGTTTGCCGACTCGGGGACTTGGCACCATGCTTTGTGGTCTTGCGTACCTGATATTATATTATCCCAAATTGCAATTATGGTTAGTAGTCATGCTTTGTGGTCTTGTGCACTACCATATTTGATTTGGGTCGAGATACCATGCTTCGTGGTCTTGTGTGTCTCTCCCTCACTTATAGTCTAATCTTGGCGACAACCGAGGTTTGACAGTTGGTGTAAATTATGTAGGTTATTCCACCTAGCTCAGTTGCATTTCATTATTGTTGAGAAAAAATTATTGCATTACACCCATGTGCTTTCAAATGATTTGATACGAAATTGCTTTATAATGGCTCTCAACTATACTTTGTAAAAATATTATGTTTTGTTTTGATATCTCTGCGTGCCAGTACTTTTGTGCTGACCCCCTCCCCTCTCCAACCTCTCAGGTTCAGAGGCCCAGTCTAGGGGTCAAGAGAATCAGTAGAACTTTCAGATAGAGCTGTAGAGACAAGTGGTGAGTCTTCTATGTTTCGAAAGGTCTTATATCCTGCAGTCCGTTTATCTTATATTCAGTTTTTGGGTCTACTGGGGCCTTGTCCCATTTTTCAGATAGACATTATTTCAGTTATTTGTTAGAGATTTTCGCAGACAGTTGTTCAGAGGATAATTGATGTTGAGGGAATATTATCTCCCCGTTATTGTCTTTTTTCATATTTATGACCATGTTTCCGAATTATTGTGTTTTTTTTGCATTTCTTTGATCATATGAATTAGGTGTATGATTACCAGACAGATAGGGGGTTTTTGGGCCTCAATGGCTCAAAATGCTCGTCACGGACAGGCCCTAGTTTGGATCGTGACAAACTTGGTATCAAAGCACGGTTCATGGTCCCAGGGTGTCTGTGAAATCGCGTTGGGTAGATTCTTATTTATGGGTGTGTAGTGCGCCACACTTATAAGCAGGAGGTTGCTAGGTGTTTAGGAAATATTTCCCTTTTTTGTGATTTAGTTCGTGCTTCAGAGTCTGAACTGTCCCCTAATCAATGATCACTTGTGTTTCAGAAACATAGTTATGCCTCCACATCGTATCGTCGATCAGAATGCTCAGGCAGATGAGGTATGTACCACCTATGAGATGCGGACCTGTAATAGGGATCACACTCCAGAATTTATCCCTACTCTGGGAGTCCCTCCAGTCCCGACCAGTCCACCTCGGGCTCCGCGGACTAATGTCAACCGTCCCCCAACTGCTCAGGGAGATATTTCAAATACAGAATTCAGACGGTCTATTCATATGCTGACACAGTTGGTAGCCAACCAAGCTCAACGATCGGAAGATATTGGGTCTACATCTATTATATCTGAGGCTACTAGAGTCGGACATTTCATGAAGATGAACCCACCTAAGTTCACTGGTACCAAGGTGGAGGAAAATCCACAGGAGTTCGTGGATGAGATGGAAAAAATCTTTAAGGTGATGCATGTGGATGAGGTTGAAGGGGTGGAGCTAGCAACCTATCAGCTCAAGGACGTTGCGAGTCAATGGTATGCCGATTGGGAAGATGAAAAAGGTGAAAGTGCTGAGCCCACAGTTTGGGGAAAATTTGTGGAAGCCTTCCTTGATCGATTCTTTTCTCTGGAGTTAAGGGAGGCCAAAGCGGAAGAGTTTACGAATCTGAAGCAGGGAAGTATGAGCGTCTAGGAGTACACTTTGAAGTTTAATAAACTAGCCCGCTACGCACCAGAGTTGACTAGTAATATGAGGGCCCGGATGAGGAAGTTTGCATCTGGCCTTGCTGATGACCTGGTACTTGAGTGCCAGGGGGCTATGTTGAATAAGAAGTTAGACTTTGCTCAACTGACCGTTCATATGCATCAAGTGGAAGAGAAAAAGAAAAAGATTGCTGAATCTAGAGAGAAATACAGACAAGCTAAGAGAGCTAGATCTGCGGACCACCACCAGAGTCAGCCGCAGAGTGGTAACTGGGGTAATAAGTGGTCGAACAAAAAGAAGTTTTGGAATAATGCACAGTCAGAAGCCAGCGCCCTAGCACCCAGACCACCGACAGACAGACAAACTCAGAATTTTCAGACTCCTCATGGGTCCAAAGCTCTAGGTAAACAATCTCAAGGTAGTGTATCCAAGCAGCATTATACTTGTCCACGGTGTGGGGTTTGTGGAAGGAATTATCCAGGGAAGTGCTGGTTTGAGGGAAGAAACTGCTATACTTGTGGCAAAGTGGGTCACCTTCAAAGAGATTGTCCATCTGCTGGAGTAAATGTAGGGGGGAGGGTGGGGGCTAAGTCCCAAGCAGCCTCCACATCTCCTTTCCCTAAAGGTGTCCCTTCAGCTGCCGGAAGCTATCACAACCGGTTATATTCTTTGACTAATAGCCAGGAGGTGGAAGCTTCACCAGATGTTGTCACCGGTATGTTATGAATCTTTTCTTATGATGTTTATGTATTGCTTGATCCCGGGTCTACTTTATCTTATGTGACCCCTTATATGGTTGTTGGTTTCGGGTTTGAGCCTGAAGTTATTGTAGAACCCTTCTCTATTTCTACTCCTGTAGGTGATTCTGTTATTGCTAGAAGGGTATATAGAAATTGTGTCGTGTCTATTCATGGTAGGGAAACTATGGCAGACCTTATAAAACTGGATATGATTGACTTTGATGCCATCCTTGGGATGGACTGGCTCCATTTGTGTTATGCCACCCTTGATTGCAGAACCCGAAAGGTCACTTTTTCTTTCTTGAATCAGACACCGGTTGTTTGGGCAGAGAGTTCTGTGGAAACTAGAAGTCACTTTATCTCTTATCTTAGAGCTCGAAAGCTTATTTTCAAAGGTTGTATGTATCATCTAATCCAAGTAAAAGTTTCAAAAGTTGGAAACCTTCTTCTGTAGTCAGTCCCTGTAGTGAATGAATTCCTAAAAGTCTTTCCCGAAGATCTCCCAGGGATACCCCCTGATAGGGAGATAAATTTTGGCATTGATATGTTGCCAGACACTCGTCCTATTTCTATTCCGCCATATAGAATGGCTCCTGCGGAACTAAAGGAGTTAAAGGAACAACTTGTAGACCTCCTAGACAAAGGTTTTATTCATCCTAGTGTTTCCCCATGGGGTTCACCCATGCTCTTCGTGCAAAAGAAGGATGGGTCCCTTCGAATGTGCACAGACTACCGTCAGCTGAATAAGGTTACAATTAAAAATAAATATCCTCTTTCTAGGATTGACGACCTTTTTGACCAGCTTCAGGGTGTCAAGTGATTTTCGAAAATAGAACTTCATTCGGGTTATCATCAGTTGAAGGTTAGGGAGTCAGACATACCCAAGACAGCCTTCCAAACCCGATATGGTCACTACGAATTTATAGTCATGTCCTTTGGGTTGACTAACGCCCCTGCAGCCTTCATAGATCTTATAAATAGAGTGTTTTATTAGTTTCTTGACTTGTTCGTCATTGTATTTATTGATGATATTCTGATCTATTCTAAGAGTAAAGAGGATCACGCCAATCATCTCCGAATTATCCTTCAGACCCTTAAGGATCATCAGCTGTATGCTAAATTTTCTAAATGTGAATTCTGTTTAGACGTTATTGCCTTCCTAGGGCATATTGTGTCTAGTGACGGGATAAAAGTGGATCCCCAGAAAGTTGAAGCGGTGAGAAAATGGCTCAGACCCATGACTCCAATCGATATTCAGAGCTTCTTGGGTTTGGTGGGGTATTACAGAAGGTTCGTAGAGAGTTTTTATTCCATAGCTGCTCTGCTTACTAAACTGACTCAGAAAAAGATGAAGTTTGTGTGGTCTGACTTGTGTGAAAATAGTTTTGAGAAATTAAAGGACAAGCTGACTACTGCTCCTATTTTGACCCTTCTCGAGGGTGTAGATGATTTTGTGGTTTATTGTGATGCGTCCCGTGTGGGACTTGGTTGTGTATTGATGCAGCGTGGTAAGGTGATAGCTTATGCATCTAGGCAGTTAAAGGTGCATGAGCGCAATTACCCCACTTATGACTTGGATTTAGCAGCCGTGGTATTTACACTTAGAATCTGGAGACACTATCTCTATGGAGTGCATGTTGATATTTATACTGACCATAAGAGTTTACAGTATGTTTTCTCACAGAAAGAATTGAACCTCAGGCAGAGACGTTGGATGGAGCTTTTGAAAGACTATGATATGAGTCTGCATTACCATCCGGGCAAGGCAAATATTATAGCCGACGCCTTCAGTAGGTTGTCTATGGGCAGCCTTTCTCATGTAGAAGAAGGAAAGAAAGAGATAGTGAAGGATATTCACTGCCTTGCAAATCTGGGAGTGCGACTCTTAGATTCTGAAGATGGAGGAGTGATTGTTCATGAGTTAGCTAAGTTATCTCTTTGTGCTGAAGTTAAGGAGAAGCAGGTTGAAGATCCCATCTTGATGTAAATCAAGAAAGATATGGGTCAACAAAAGGTTATGTCGTTTGAAATTGGTGGGGATGGTATTCTGAGATTTCAGGGTAGGTTGTGCGTTCTGAATATCGATGGTCTATGGGAAAGAATCCTTAATAAGGCACACACTTCGAGGTATGTCATTCACCCAGGATCTACTAAAATGTACCATGATCTGAAAACCTTGTATTGGTGGAATAACATGAAACGTGATGTAGCTGATTTTGTGTCCAAGTATTTGAACTGTCAGCAAGTGAAGGTAGAACACATGAGGTCAGGTGGTACTTCCCAAGAGATAGCCCTACCTTTATGGAAGTGGGAGATGATAAATATGGACTTCATTACAGGACTTTCGAGATCCCGAAACCAGTATGATTCTATATGGGTGATTGTAGATCGGTTGACCAAGTCAGCCCACTTTTTGCCTATGATGACTAATTATTCGGGAGAGGTTTATGCTAAGATTTACATTGAGGAGATAGTTCGATTTCATGGGGCACCAGTGTCCATTATATCTGACAGAGAGTTTTCATCTCAGTTTTGGAGATCCTTTTAGAAGGGTTTAGGTACACAAGTGAATTTGAGCACAGCTTTCCACTCTCAGACGGATGGGCAAGCTGAGCGTACCATTTAGACCCTCGAAGATATGCTGAGGGCATATGTCATTGATTTCAAAGGTAGTTGGGTAGATCACCTGCCACTGGTTGAATTTGCCTACAATAATAGCTACCATGCCAGCATCAAGATGGCTTCTTTTGAGGCCTTGTATCGGAGGAGATTTAGGTCTCTAATAGAATGGTATGAAGTGGGTGAGACTCAGTTGTATGGGCCTGATCTTGTTTATCAGGCGATGGAGAAATTAAAAATCATTAGAGAACGACTCAAGACTGCTCAGAGTCGTCAGAAGTCCTATGCCGATGTTCGGAGAAGAGAACTAGAGTTTGAAATTGGTGATTGGGTGTTTCTAAAGGTTTCTCCTATGAAAGGAGTTATGCAGTTTGGAAAAGGGGTAAATTGAGCCCTCGTTATGTAGGGCCACATCAGATTTTGAAAAAGATTGGTAGTGTTGCATATAAGTTAGAATTGCCTGCAAGTTTGGGTTCCGTTCATTCGGTATTCCATGTATCCATATTGAAGAAATGCATTGGAGATCATTCTATGGAATTTCCAGTAGAGGGTATCAAAGTGAAAGACTCATTGTCTTACGAAGAAGAGCCCGTTGAAATTTTAGATCACCAAGTTTGAAAGCTGAGGAGCAAAGAGATAGCCTCAGTAAAGGTACTGTGGAGGAATCAGAAAGTCAAAGAAGCAACTTGGGATTCAGAAAATGACATGAGAATCAGATATCCCAATTTGTTTGCTTCGATGGAGGAGGAGACAGAAGGTACTATTCCTATCATATCTTTCCTAGTCCTTTATTATGCTTGAAATCGTATCTATCTGTGTCCCGCATCATCATTCGGGGACGAATGATCCTAAGGGGGGATAATATAACGCCCCGCAATTGGGGCTACAATATAGACCATGATTTCGATGCGTTGCTAATCCCAAAGCCATAAAATCCTATGTCAATACGGCATATTAATTATTGTGTAGCATGTGAATCCACTCAAGCTTGAATTTAGACCATAGAGTTCCTTTAACTCAAGGACGATTTGGAACTATTTCGATCGACTAAGTTTTAGTAGACGTTGTAAAGTGTGTCAGATTCCATTGACCATAACTCTCTGTATATGTCGAATTAGAAAGCCAACTATGTGTTAAATGATAGGTATTCGAGTTAGCTTTCCAACGATACCAATTTGGCAAAAATCCGACGCCCGAGCAAGAAGTTATGACCCTTCAAAGTGATAAGCGTCGCCTAACCAATCGCCCATGGCCACTGGAAAACATAGGCGATAGCCTAGGCGGCGCCTATGCAAACATAGGCGATAGCCTAGGCGGCGCCTATATGAATATAGGCAACGGGATGGGCGGCGCCTATGTAAGGAATTCTGGTGATTTAAACACTCCATGTTGAGGACAAAGTGATCCTTTTCCACCCTTACTTAGCCCTAAAACACGAGATTTAGTTCCAAGGACCCCAAAATACATATTCTTTCATCAAAAGTGCTCAAGATTCTCCTTAGGGTTTCAAAATAAAAACCCAAATAGTTCAAGATTTGACCGTAGGTTTTCAAAGATAATTACATATTTGGATTCATCAATTCGCAAGCTTCAAGAAACACCTATTATCCGTGGAAATAGAGGTACGTGGGGTTATCCAAAAATCTCATGGGTGTAGTATTTATGAACATGCATGCTTTTAAATGGGGGTTTTTAATAAAATGCTAATATCTTGCTTTCAATATGATTTCTAAGTCATTTTCTTTATGTCATGGGAATTGTTTGCCTATATACTTCAATAGTTGAAACCATGCACATGTGATTTGAGATTTTTCATGGAAGTTCATAAATATGAATGATAAATTGTTTTCAAATTTCCATGATAATGTTTCGATACTCCATATTATATTGTGATCAACAAAAGAGAGCATGAATTTGAAATAAATATTGTTCACCACTTGTAAATGATGAAGCACCTTGGTTTTTGCATGATTATGCATATGATGATTGAATGAAGAGATTGATATGATATTGATGACTTGCAAGTCGGGTATGACGATACCCTATAAAGTATGATATGTGAAGGATTATGAAGTGAGTTTAAATACATTGATTTTAAATGAGATAGGTGGTTGCCCGAAGAAAGCACGAGTCAATTGATTCTACGCTGGAAATCGTGTTTGCCTACTCGGGGACTTGGTACCATGCTTTGTGGTCTTGCGTACCTGATATTATATTATCCCAAATTGGGATTATGGTTAGTAGCCATGCTTTTTGGTCTTGTGCACTACCATATTTGATTTGGGTCGAGACACCATGCTTCGTGGTCTTGTGTGTCTCTCCCTCACTTATACTCTAATCTCGGTGGCAACCGAAGTTTGACTGTTGATGTAAATTATGTAGGGTATTCCACCTAGCTCAGTTGCATTTCATTATTATTGAGAAAAAACTATTGCATTACACCCATGTGCTTTCAAATGATTTGATATGAAATTGCTTTATAATGGCTCTCAACTATATTTTGTAAAAATATTATGTTTTGTTTTGATATCTCTGTGTGCCAGTACTTTTGTGCTGACCCCCTCCCCTCTCCAACCTCTCAGGTTCAGAGGCCCAGTCTAGGGGCCAAGAGAATCAATAGAACTTTCAGACAGAGCTGTAGAGACAAGTGGTGAGCCTTTTATGTTTCGAAAGGTCTTATGTCCTGCAGTCCTTTGATCTTATATTCAGTTTTTAGGTCTACTGGGGGCCTTTTCAGATAGACATTATTTCAGTCATTTGTTAGTGATTTTCGCAGATAGTTGTTCAGAGGATAATTAATGTTGAGGGAACATTATCTCCCCATATTGTCTCTTTTTATATTTATGACTATGTTTTCAAATTATTGTGTTTTTATCACATTTCTTTGATCATATGAATTAGGTGCATGATTACCAGATAGATAGGGGTGTTTTGGGCCTCAATGGTTCGAAATGCTCATCACGGCCAGGCCCTGGTTTGGGTCGTGACAGTTCCTATACCTAAAATAGTAAGGATAGGACCTAAGATGGTGGACCGCGTGTTCATAGGATATTCTAAAAGTAACAAAGAATGTCGATTTTTTGTTCATAAATCTGAATATCCGGATATCAATAAAATTACGGTAATTGAATCAGATAATACTGAATTCTTTGAACACATTTATCCGTATAAAACTAGACATGAATAGTCTAATAAAGGGTCTAAACGACCTTGAGTTGAACCAAGTGAGGATTTATATAATGATGAGAATCCAAGATATAGTACACGTGAAAGAACGACAACTTCGTTTGAATCAGATTTTGTAATATTTCTCTTAGAAAATGAGCCTCGAATATTTAAAGAAGCGATGACGTCTTCAGACTCATCCTTTTGGAAAGAGGCACTCGATAGTGTGATTGATTTGATATTAAGCAACCATACGTAGGAGTTGGTTGATATTCCTCCAGAAAATAAACCTTTAGGTTCTAAATGGATCTTCAAAAGAAAAATGAAAGCTGATGGTACTATTGATAAATACAAGGCAAGACTTGTTGTAAAAGGCTTTAAACAAAAGAAAGGCCTTGATTACTTTGATACATACTCACCAGTAACGAGGATAATGTCAATTCGGATGTTAATTGCCTTGGCGGCAGTATATGGTCTTAAAATCCATCAAATGGATGTGAAAACAGCATTTCTAAATGGACAATTGGAGGAAAAAATTTACATGGAACATCCTGAGGGTTTTGTGGTTCCAAAAAAAAATAAGGTGTGTAAACTTGTTAAGTCAGTTTATGGACTAAACAAGCACCTAAACAATGGCATGCAAAGTTTGACCAAACCATGTTGGCAAACAGGTTTAAGATTAATGAATGTGATAAATATGTTTATATTAAAGACAGTCCAAATCACTAAGTCATTGTGTGTTTATATGTGGATGATATGTTTATCATCAGTAGAGACATTTCTGACATAAATATAACGAAATGAATACTCGAGAGCAAGTTCGATATGAAAGACCTTGGAGTTGCGGATGTGATCTTAGGAATAAGAATCCATAGAACTCCACAAGGATTGGCATTGTCACAGTCTCATTACATTAAAAAGGTACTTGACAAATTCAAGTATATGAAATTTGGTATTGCCCAGACTCCATTGGATGTGAGCTTTGCACTTCGAAAGAATGAAGGTGAAAATGACTCACAATTGAAGTATGCAAGAGTATTAGGATGTTTAATGGATATAATAAACTGTACACGACTAGACATAGCATGTCCTATTAGTAAGTTGAGTCGGTGCACGAGTAATTCTAATAAAACTTATTGGATGACAATGAAAAGAGGTTTGGGGTATCTTAAATACACTCAAGACTATGCTTTGCATTATAATAAATATTCCGCGGTACTTGAAGGATATAGTGATGCAAATTGGATCACTGAATCGAATGAAGTAAAATCCATAAGTGGATATGTATTTACTATCGGTGGAGGAGCAGTCTCTTGGAAATCATCCAAACAGATATGTATTGCCTGCTCTACAATGGAATCTGAATTTATCACATTGGATAAAGCCGTTGAAAAAGCAGAATGGCTCCGAAATTTCTTGGAAGATATTTATTATTGGCACAAACCAGTGGCACCAGTATGTATACATTGTGATAGATAAGCGGCAATAGGTAGGGCAGGGAGCATGATGTACAATGATAAATCTCGTCACATATGACGGAGACATAATATTGTTAGAGAACTTCTCTCTAGTGGAATTATCACTGTTGACTATCTGAAGTCAAAGGATAATATGTCGGATCCACTTACAAAAGGCCTATCTAGAGAAGGAGTTGAGAGGACATCCAAGGAAATGAGTTTAAGGCCTAAGACAAGTCAGCATGACAATAACTTTACCTAGTAGAATGGAGATCCCAAGAGCTAGGTTCAAAGAGATCAAATAAAGTTATGTCTGATAGGTTCAACATTGTCCTTATACCCAACCTATTCTCATGATGTAGACAATGTTTAGTAACCAAGGATAAGACTTAAGGTGAAAAGTCGTTTAATGATTATCTAAATTTGGCAAATTTGATCAAATAGTTTAATCTATAGGATTGAACATTTAGAAATCACCTATGTGAGAGTGAAGTAGAAGCCACTGCAAGGAAAATATTAGTAAAATCCTATTCTCTAAGTTCTCATGAAATCGGGACGTGTTCATGGCTGAAAAAAATAAAATCGTGAGAACCATAAATGGTAAAAGGTTGGTTGTATGACATGTGTTATCTAGGTCTACATTAAAGCTCGATGGTTCAAAGATATCAAATCTACCAATTGACCGGGTGCATCCGATGTATGTTCACTACGGAAAGTTCAAAGGAAAACCCACTTATCCAGATGCAATCAATCTTTGTTAAATGATCACATGCTTGTCCATAAATTCTTCAAAAGATAGTCATTCCTTATTCATGTGGGGGATTGTTGGGTTCTATGCGTGTGTGCGAATGGAAAATAAAGGGAAAATAATTGAGGGAAAGAGAGTCACCAAATTGGATAGTGTACTCTTATATTCGAAAGTTCACTAATTTTCCCATATTGGTGGGAGAAGAGAACTTTTGAGTGTTTAAAATAAGGAACACTTACTCCACATGGATAGTGAGGCAAGAACAAGGTGGTGCCTCACGCCATCGTCGTCGTCGCTCGATTCAGATTTGGATTCCAAAAATGATCGATCGATGAGATTTATCTTTTTAGACGAATTTTATTTGAAACTTGTGTTACAAGTGAAAAATTTAATCCACAAATATAATATAGTTATTTTCTCCAAGTACGGGCGCATTTCAGATGCCATGCAAACGATACGCAATGCATCTTGAAGGGATGCGACCCTTTGAGGCAAAAGGCACACTGTTTCAACCTGTAGGCGCAGATTTATTTTCTCCAAGTGCGGGCGTATTTCGGACGCCATGCAAACACATACGCAACGCATCTCGAAGGGATGCGACCCTTCGAGGCAAAAGGCATACAATTTCAACCTGTAGACGCAGATACAACGCAGATACGCGACCTGCGGGTGGAGATGCAGCGCAGGTAGCCACTGGAATTGAACAGTGTCACCAGCGGCCGTAGTTCGGGCGTAGGTCCTGCACAGACTGGGCGCAGGTGACGTGACTGTACTGAATAGGTGCTTTTTTGCTGAACCAATGCATCCTTTCTGAAAGGACACTTAAAGGCTATAAATACCTGACGTATTCCTCGGGTATTGGCATGATTTTTGACAGCATAAACAATCTTATATTCTACAAAAACTCTGTGTGATCATTAGTCGATTGAGTGAGTTCAAAGAAACCAATAATTTGAGGTATTGCTATTGTTGGATTGAAGACCATTTTATCCTGGGAGGAAGATTCCATAACCTCGGGTACAATGAGGGAAATTATTCCTTAAGGACACTCCATGAAGTCGAGGGACTTGGCCTTAAAATTCTGTGTCATCTTATTTCTGAAATAGCAACATACTTCTTGGATAGATTATTTATAATCTTGTGTTGAAGGTGTTGTGTAACTTCATAGGTGTTCTTGTTTTAGATTTGAACTTGAGTTAAAGTTATTGTATGCCTAAATATAGATTCTTGTACCCGAAAACATAGAAAATAACAGTTAAACTAAGACATCTAAATTGGGCCGTAGGGAGTACTATCGTACAGTTTTATCTGCATTTAAGTACACATGCTCCTAACTTATCATACATGGAGGTAAATTCTTTTCAACTTCTCAATTTACTAGAAGATTGTACTTTCATTTGGTTGCTGCTTATGTTGCTCAGAATTTATAAAACATATCTTTGCGTGTGAATTGAATTCTTTTAAAGTAGTTGATTTTGAAAGGATTTGATACGAATGTGATGACATTTTAAAAAAATTCAAACAACATAAGTCATTGTTGCTCGAAAGGCGACGAGATCATTTTTCAATTAAAAGAGAGTAAGTATTTTTCCAATTTTATCATTATAGAGTAACTAATTCTCGTGCCTACACTTACCAACTCTAACGATTTCCTTCTAGGATTTTTGGGCAACCTACATACCATGGAGAAGAACCATATACCTTCATCAATGCTAAGATTCTCATCAATTTCTTGCTATTATGTAAGTCCTTAAACACTTTAGGATATTGGTGAGTTTATTATTAGATATGCTTATTTAATAAGTTAAAAAGTTGAAATGGTGACACTCGTGGACTGAGTTTTCTGAAAGATTCAGTGACAGTTTCCTAAGAGTGCGCTAGCCCCTCATTTTTCCATATATTTTGTTTTATCTTGTGATTACTCGTTAGTTTTAATTTATTTGTCTTAGATACTATTTAAATAGTTAAATAATATTTTTTATTACAATTTTTCAAAGAATTTTAAATGTGTCACATTGTTAATTATTGTGATTTGTACATTTTATGTAGTTACTAAATATAAAAGTTTTCTTTCCAAAAAAATTTAAGATTTTATGTGTGAATTTCTACTGAACACTAATTAGCTTGACCCTTGTACTTTGAATCAAAACAAACAAATTGAAACAGATGAAATGTTAATTTCTTGTGATTAAAGTTCATCTCTATATGACTTATAAGTTAGGTTTTTGAGTCTAAGATCAATCATTGATATTTGTATTAGAATAAGTTATTTATATAATTACACCTTTTTGAGGTACGCCCTTTCCTGAACCTTTGTGCGTGAGATATTTCGTATACCGGACTATCTATTTATAAATATTTTGTATATTTTTTTTTTTAGATAGAATGCAGAAATACTCAGAGTTGTAAAAAGTAAACAATTAAATGATACTCTTTGGCATGACCTACATATCTAATAAAATAGTAACGAAAAACTTACAAAAAGACAAGTTTCTGAGTAGAAATTATCAGAGTTTGCACGAGAATGAGACAGTGCAACGGCTAAATAATCTGTGGACACCCAAAAAAATAAAATTATTTCCTCTTAGAATGAAGTTCAGATTTCATGTGCAACTGTTACTTGTTTTGCTATAAAAACACAACTTTTGTTTTCATTCAATTTGTGGGGTTTTTGTTGGAGGTACACATCGGTGGGTTAAAGGGTGTTTGGTCTCCTTATATGATCTTGGGCAATCCTCCACTCATGAGCTAGCTTTTGAGATTGAGTTAGGTCCAAGGTCCATTTCTTTATCATGGTATCAGAGTCAGAGGGTCTTTGGTCTCCTCATATGGTCTTGGGCAATCCTTCCCTCATGAGCTAGTTTTTTAGGTTGAGTTAGGTTCAAGGTCCATTTCTTTATCAGTTTTAGCATAATGCCAAGTTAATTTAATTACTTCATTTATTGTCTTTTCACAGATGAGTCATTGAGTACAATTTTGTGTTGTGTTTATGTGAAATTGACTATTGTTAGAAAAAAGATACAAGGTATGATTTGATTAGTGTTTTCAAAGGTGAAAGAAGGGGTAACACGTAATTTAGTAGTACAAAATTTATTTTGCGAGATAAATTTATAAATAGTCACTTTTAAGATTTTGTAATTGAGATGAATTAATCCTAAATGATAATGACTATTTGTTTGTAAGTTTGTCAGTTACAGCGGAAAGTAGCTAATCTGTGCTGTTACTACTGTTACTACTATTATTATGCATGTGGCCTCAAAACATGAAGAATAAAATCTCATGATTTTTATGTTTAAAATTATCATAAAGAAAATATAAATGCAAAATAAATTATAATATGAATTATACTTGCATCATTAAAATGTAATCTTGAAATTTTAGGTTACATTAGTCTTAGGAAAGATGAAAAATTGGATTAATTAATCGTCAATTAATATTTTTGTTTAGCTGAAAACTACTTAATGTGACGGATAAAAGAAGAGTGGAAGCTCTTTGGGACGGATAAAAAAAATAAAATTGGTGTGGGAAAGACGTTGCAACTTTAATATGAGGGGTCTGAAGGCAGTTCAATTAAACTAAGGGACAGTGTACCCGTTGTACATATATAAGTATCAGAATTTAAAGGCACACTACCACAAACAATTTTGCAGATCAAAATTTCAAGCATTGGTGGAAGTGGAACCAAAAAATTTAGAAGGGACAAAGACAAAATACAAAGTATTAAAAAAATTATACAAATACACAATTTATGTTTTCAATATTACAAAAAATTTCAACTTTCTAAACATATTATAAAAATCCCACATATACACAGAATGCTATGTATATGTCGGCTATGTTATGTATATTAATAGGGAGAGAGAGTAAAGTAATTAAAAAAGTGAAAGAGAGTGTAATTACTTTTAAAAGTTGATATTTATGTTATTATATATAAAAAAAAAAAGTATATACACCTAAAAAAAAATAAAGGGAATCAATATACAGCATTGGCATATAAATTAAAATGTTAGCTAAATAATATAATTTTCTAACAAAAGTGATGTCACCCCTTAGCAAAAGGTGCAGGGCGGCTCAATAAATTTGGTGGCCTAAAGTCGAACTTTAGTATAAGGCCTTAATTTATCACTCCCTCCACCCCCTCCTTCTATGCATATATGTAAAGTCGTTGCTTACTTAGATAAAAGAGAAAATGAAAAGGCATAATTTGCTTCATTTATTTCAATTATCAAATATAAATAATCCATAAAGAGTCATATTCAAAGAATGTAAAGATCTAAAAGAGTACAATTTAACCTAATGTTTTCAATTATCTAATGTTTTCTCATAAAATGTTTATTTTGCCCAAAAGTAAACTTTAAATTGCGATCTTAGAGTTCAATTAGCTGGAAGAAAAAGTAAAAACAAGATTGTTTACTAAATAGTTTTTCCAAAAAGAGTCAACTTGCGAAAATTTCCGATCATGCATTTGCTTAAATGGTAAGCTTAAATGATAAGCACCTCGACCTCCAACCTTAGGTTGCAAGTTCGAGTGACCAAAGAAGCCAAAAAGATGAACACTCTGCCGAGGATGAAAAAGATAATTTGCCACTTTTGTAAGTGGCTATATGGTTTCACTTTTTGCAATCCTTTGAATTTGTATGATTAACTAGAAGTGGTGAGAAAAGGAGAACACTTTTCTTTGGTTGTAGAATAAGAATATAAGAACCATATTCATATTCTAAAGGAACATATGCCTTGGAATTTTCTTTATCATAATATGAATGAATGATAGCTCCACAGAATCAGATGCCTTCTTAACACAACACACAGTGTCTTTTCCTTCTTCTCTTCTTCTTCCTTTTCTTTTTCCCTTTACATCCCTTCGTAACACATTAGCAAAATCTTTTTGTTTTTGACCCTTTATTCAGATACTTCATGTCTGTTTTTGCATATTATTAGGCGGCGAAAGTCATCGATAGACACTCAAACTTGTTGTCAAAATTCACTTAAACACCTAAACTAAACTAAGATCTGTTCTTATCAGACCCCTAAACCCCCGAATTTTGTTTCAATTAGATATTTTTTGCCTATGTGGCACTACGTGTGCAGTGCAAATGAAGGAGGCGCGTGACTAGTATTTTTTTAGTGAATTCCAAATAAAAAGATGTCAAGTGGCATGTGGGTCCCAAAAATTATTAATAAAGCAAAATTTCTCTTTTAAAAAAAACTCAATCATTCCCTTCCCCCCTCCCAGACACCCATGCGATACCCTTTTTTTTTTTCTTAACCCCCCCCCCCAGAACCCCCTTAGGTCATCGTCTTAACCCCCCCCCACCCCACTCCGCGTCATCTTCTCCATCCCCAATTCAGTTGTCGTCTTCAACTCTTTCCGTGTCAAATATAACATAATCACAGTAGAACACGAACCATTATATTACTGCAAAAATGAAAATCATGAAATTGCTCATGATATTAATGATGACTGCAATTTTATTTTGTAAAAGTTGTCAAATTTCGAAATTTTGAAATCAAAGGGAAATGAAGAAACCAAAGGGGAACCAAGAAATTTTAAAATTTCTGGGATTGGATCGATCAAACGACGGACCGAAAATCAATTCAAGCTCGAAAAAGGACCAAATCTCTCACCAATTCACTATTCCGATCATCCGCTTCCCATTTTTCAGTCCATTTTTTATCTTCTTCTCCCTGTTTTTGGCCTTCTCTGATCTGCTCTCCCTCTCCCAATATCCCACTCACGATTTTTTTTTACTGTGTACGTGTGTGTGCTTTTTTCGCTGTGAATCAAAAGTATGTGTATCATGAGATCTCCCAATATGTGTGCGTATAGAATCGTGAAGAAGCTCCCCTACTGTGTGTGTGAAAATCTGTGTATTCTCGAAAGTATAAGGAGGTTGGAGAAGAAGATGAAGGGCGTGGGGGTGGTTTTTTTTTTTTATAAAAAAAAAATACTATAATTCTTTTTAAATTAGTTATAAAAAAATTTAAATTATTTTTGGATTTAATGTCACGTGTCACCTTTTAATTCGTCATTTTTTTCACATCATCGCGTGTTTGTTGTGTTGCACACACTTCAGATTTTGGCTGATAGACAAAAAAAGGCTGAAACAAAATTCGGGGGTTTTTTCCACATCATCGCGTGTGTGTTGTGTTGCACACACTTCAGATTTTGGCTGATAGACAAAAAAAAAAGACTGAAACCAAATTCGGGGGTTAGGGGCCTGATAGGAACAGGCCTTAGTTTAGGTGTCTAAGTGAATTTTGGCATCAAGTTTGAGTGTCTATTGATGATTTGGCCTTATTAGTACTATTACCTATTATATCAATTATTGCTATTTGCTGCTGCCCGTTGATATGTTCTCATATCCACTTTCTTTCATAAATTGTTTTTGAATCAACATAGTGCCAGAAAAACTAATCATTTAAATATGGCAAGATACAAACAACCAATGAGCCTTATGATATTCAGTTCCAACATGATGACCACCGAAAGGCGTGGTGGATGATTGAAATCTCTCCACCCTTAACCACCTTAGAATCGAGAGAACTTGATAGGAGGCGCTTTACCCCCTTGGTGGGTCTACCCTGAGCAAGTATTACGAGGCCAAAAGATTTGAAAATTGAACCAGCATTCAGAAAATGGCTCCACATAACAGTGCACAAGTAGAGTTCAAAGCAGTACCTACTACTATTAAATGCAAAGCCAGGAGAACCAGAGTAAAAAACCAAAGCAACTAATAATAGTAACTGAAACTAAAAGATTAAAAATTTCTCCTGCACAATTAAATGATGTGTATTGGGAAAAAATATCAAAACAAAAAACCGGATACATGAAGCACCTGCCTAGAGTTGTGGCTGATGTCTGAACGTTCCAGTATCTATTGCAATGTTGGTACAAAAATGAACGAATATCAACTTTGTATATTAGCAAAAACAATAAACAGTACACTAAGCTTGGTCTATACAACCTAGTGTTGCTACTACTCTTATTAGTTGCCTTTTCCTTCATCTTCATTTAAGATGCGATTGCGAAAATCATTGACCATAAGAGGTAGCCCATCACGCAAGGGTACTTTGGGCTCCCAATTTAGCAGTTCCTTTGCTCTGCTGATATCTGGTTTCCTCTTGTGGGGATCATCAGCTGTGTTAGCTCTGAACTCAATAGTAGCACTTGGATCAATCACTTCTTTGACCACCTGTATTTGCAAGTAAAACTATTTAGGGTTGTTTGATAACATAATAACCAGTTAAACCAATAACTGAATAGGCATAGTAGGAGAAAATCCAGTATGTTGAGTACCACTTCAAAAATGATTGCACTTATTCATGGTGGATAACACTTGGTGTCCCGTCAACCATACGTTTAAATTTGAAAAGACACTCAATTATGATCACTTATGTTGAAGACCTACTTCCACTAAGCATGGATAACACTAGACATCCAAACACCGATAAGGCTATAACAATAAATCAATGTTCTATACTTTTTTACTTCATTAGTACTCCTCAATTTTAATTTATGACAGTTTCCATTTGGCACGTCCAAAGAAGTTTCTCTGTTCAATTTCTATACGATTTCACAAATTGGAAGAATTCAGATGTACAAATTTAAACTCTAATATTATGTTTTAAACGTCAAACAAGTTTTCAGCCAATACTTCGATTTTTCTTCTCCTATCGCAAAAACAATTTATTTCTAAGGATTTAACACTTTTAAACTCTGCGTTGAGTCACATGCCGTCATAAAAATGGATGACAGAGTACTATCGCTATATTTATGAGCCTATAACTAAACATAAACACAGAAGGCCAAATACATGGATAGCCACTCAAACTTGGCACGATTTTCCATTTTGACCCTTAAAACTTTATGCAGTACCTATTGAGCCTATTGGACACAAATATGACAGTTTTAAGTCAACATAGGTGTGTGAACCGCACTCTCTTATGATGCGGCATGTCAGACCATTGAAAAAAAATACACACCAGCAAATAAAAAGAAAAAAAAGAGACACAGAAGAAACTAAAGAAAGGGTCAAAAATATGCAAAAAAAGAAAAAGAGAGGGCGATGTGGTCGGAGATGACTCTTTGGTTGTTGTGAGGTGCTTTATGGTGTACATTGCTATTGGAGTTTGTTTATTTCATGAATTGGGAAGGAAGCTGGTGTTTATACATCTGTCTTCATGAGCTTTGAAGGTGGTACAATATTTTAGACAAGAAGAGTTGGAGGATGATCTTATGGTCCTGGGCCTTGGAAGATAGGTGAATGGTAGGATATGAGGATAATGGAAAAACGGTAGTCATCTTTTATGAAGAAAATGGACTCTTAGTGGAGGAGTAAGGTTTGATTTTCAGAAAAGCTCAGGGAAAATGGGTTTATGCAGTGTGCTTTCCATGGCTAAAGGAGGAGATGGAGTGATGATGGTGCTTGTCAAATCTTTAGAACATGAAGGAAACACTTATGGTGTTAGCCAGATATGAAGGAGGAGATGGTGTGCCCAGATCTGAAAAAGAGAAACAAGGTGGTGGCGGTGGAGGCTGCTAGAGAAGAAGAAATAAATAAATTGAAATTCAATTTTCCGGCAAAAACTTTACACTTTCCGGAAGATGTGGGTATAATATTGGCTTTACATGCTGGAATGCTACACACGCATTTGTACATTTAAACAAAGTGTGCTTTCATAGGCACAATTTAGTCTAACAAATGAAAACTCGTTCCAAATTTAAGCAACTGTCTCGGTATTTGGTCCTCAGGACATATTTGAGATAAACCAAAATTATATCAAACAATAGTAATATACTGGAACACGTTTTATTTAGAACATAGCTTGCAGATTTAATATTACGACTCTTGAAAATGTTCAGTGGTACTTCTATCAAATAGCCAAGCAAAAAAAGTGACTTGAATCTGTAGTAAGAATATAAAACTGCAATTGACAAATAAGAAAAAACATGTGAACACAATACAGGTATTGATTCTCAATGAGCAACACACTAAATTGCCCATGCAAGTAGCACCCAAACTAATAGTGAATAGGAAAATAATCATTATAGCCATTGCTTACCTCAGCAAGCTCTAACATGGTGAACTCTCCTGGGTTTCCCAAGTTGAAAGGACCAATATGCTCACCATCCATTAAGGCCATTAATCCGTCAACCTTTGATCAAAGAGGATTAATTATTGAAATATCATTGTTTGCATTCCAACAGAACGATAAGACTCTGTTATGAATTCTTCGACCAGGCATAGTAAACAAAAAACAAGCTGGCTTTTGGACTTTTAAATTGGACAATCCAAGGCATTTTAACAAACTTTTGATATTCCCAAATTGAGATGCAAAATAATAGGGAAATGCACATACAAAAAGCATGTATGCACAAATATGTATACATTTAAAGTAAGAAACATTCCGTGTTTCTTTCTTCTAAACCAGATCAGAACAGGAAAATAGCAACAGGTGACACTATTATCTAGGGCCTAGGCTTAGCAAACCAGGCCCCATGCCTTCCAAGTTCAATGAGACCATAATATGTCACACTATTAGCAACTCCTATATGCATCATTAGACAAGTCATTCTGTTAATTCATGATCAATAACTAAGGCCTCCTTCACAAGGTATTCAGTTAAAAAAATAATTGATTTGTTCTTCTCTCAACGAACGACATAAGCAAAGATTATTAGTCTTCTAGAGCATTGTATCATTTCTAAAGCATCTTTCCAGACATATTTACAACTCGGAAATATAGTCACATTAGGAAGTTTCAATTGCCAGGCAAAACATCTAGTGGCCTGCATAATGGTTCTTACAGTAGACCACACAACGGGAATAACATCTTGCTCTGTGTCTAGTGTTCAGACAAACTCATATTATCTAATTAGCTACACGCTGAGAGTTCTTAACTTTGTAAGGTCCAAAAATTTATTTGGGCACTTTACAAACTCAGACATGCAGGTGATAATTATTTAACTAGCAACATTAACTGAGAGCTAAGTATTTAATTGGAAAAAATAGCCGAGGACATGACCCTAGATAGGAAGGTATGGAAGATGCGAATTACGGCAGAGGATTAGGGCCAGTTCGGGTCGCTAGTGTAGGGAATAAATTGGTGGGGGTGTATTCCTGTTATGATTCCGTATTCAATGTTCCGTGTTCCGTGTTCCATGTTTATTACGAATATGTGTGCTTTCCTTTGCTGTATATTCCTGCATTCCTGCTTTACTCTGTTTTATATTCCTTATGGGTGCCGTATCTATGTTATGTCATCTGCTTCTGTGCTGTACTATGTGTTGTGTGATATCTCGTGACTTGAGCCGGGGGTCTTTCGGAAACAGCCTTTCTACTTCATCAGAGGTAGAGGTATGGACTGCGTACATCTTACCCCCCCCAGACCCCACTAAGTGGGAATACACTGGGTTTGTTGTTGTTGTTAGTGGCTACTGGCCACAGCTAATGATAACCCCTCTATCTTTAACTAAAAATTTGATTCCTAGAATACAGTTGGAATGACTGGAAAGAAACTTCCAACTATTTCCTTTACCCCATTCAGTCTCTTAGTATTTTAAAATGAAAGTAATATCTCCTTTTAGTATTCGGGTTAGATTCTCCAAATCCAGCTTTAAAGCATTTACTATACGATGCTAAAAAGCATATAATCACAACCCAGGATGCTGCCAGTGCCACCATAAAAGATCTTAGAGAAAAAACGTGTACTCCCCCCATGCTTTTTTTAACCTACATTTCATTTTAATATGAGATGTAACGATTTGCATCTTTCTCAAACGGAGAAAATGTCAAATGCACAAAAAATCAAACCTGTTTATAGTAACATCGTGCTATAGCATCTTGAGTAAGAGGAGACACTTTTACACTCTTTTCATATCCAACTAATAAAGGATTATGCAAGCTCAAGCCTATCTTGTTCAATCTTTATGCACATAATATCTGCTAGCCAAACTAAGTAGGTCAATTTGGGACAAACTGTGCAGATATCTAGTCCATTAAATAAAGCAAGTTAAAGAAGAAAACACATAAATCTACTAGCTACCTGATTTAGAATTTCACTTCACAAGCTCTTTAGCAACAAATGTAGGGAAAATTGAGCGTTGCTTAAAGTGAAATAATTGGCTTCACTTGGAAGAAATGTTGAATGTCGTCTATAACATGCATCACCTTTTCTAATTTTCAAAACGAAAAAGGGTCAGAAATATCCTTCAAGTATTGAAATTGGGTCAAAAATACCCTTCGTTAACTTATTGGGCCAAAAATACCCTTCAAGTATTGAAAATGGTTCAACCCGTCCATCCACCTTTATGGCTCAAAAATACCCTTGCAACTAACGATTTTTAAAAATCATAATTAAAAATTCAAAAAAGGGTCAGAATACCATTTAAGTGTTGAAATTGGTTCAAAAATACCATCTATCCATCTTTATGGTTCAAAAATACCCTTGCAACGAATAATTTTCTTAAATCATAAATAATTTTTTTTAAAAAAATACGTGGCACCTTTCACTTGGTTGAAACTAAATTAATTAAACTGTTATATCCAATCCAACCCCCAACTCAAGCTATCTGATTCAAACCATATAAAGGTTGCCCCAACATCAATAATGCTAGGCTTTAAAATAGCGGCAAAACGAGACAATATAAACTTTGTGAAAGCATTTTTTAATCCGTGCTTGTGGAGAATATCTATAGTAAATAAAATACCAGTACTATCAGTAATTTTACTCTTTCATGCAAACGTCAAATCTTGTAACTATTATCAAGAAAAAGTTATTTTGGCTTAAAAGCATCACCTCACCATTACAAACTTTTAAGGGTGGGTTCGGTGCAAATGAAAATGTTCGTTTGACTAAAAATTTTGAAAAATATTTTTCCTAAAAAACATATTTATTGTAAATTTCAAACTAAAAAAAATAACTTCCCTAATCAAAGTAGGGAAAATAAATTACAAAGCTTATACCACTCAAAATCACCCACCCCACCCCAAAGCTTGAGTTGAGGCCAGATTGAATATAACATTTAAATTAATTTAGTTTCAACCAAGTGAAAGTTGCCACGCATATTAAAAAAAATTATTTATGATTTAAGAAAATCATTAGTTGCAAGGGTATTTTTGAGTCATAAAGGTGAATGGGTGGTATTTTTGAACCAATTTCAATACTTAAAGGGTATTTCTGACCCTTTTTCAAATTTTTAATTATGATTTTTATAAACCATTAGTTGCAAAGGTATTTTTGAGCCATAAAGGTGGATGGAGAGGTATTTTTGAACCATTTTCAATACTTGAAGGGTATTTCTGGCCCAATAGGTTAACGAAGGGTATTTTTGACCCAATTTCAATACTTGAAGGGTATTTCTGACCCTTTTCCGTTTTCAAAATGATTTACATTTTCAAGAGCTTAAATCAAGTTTTGCAGCCACAACTACCACTAGTTATCAACCTAACACAGAGTTACCACCTTCTACTTTCTGATCTTTAACTAATATCATCTACGTGCATATAGCCCCATCTAGCATAAGATGCAGTGAAGAGAGCGACGGCATACTAAGTGGGTGTTTGGATGGGCTTATAGCTTTTGGCTTAGAAGTTAAGAATTCTAACTTAAAACTTTTCGCTTATTTTTCCAGAAGTTAAGAATTCTAACTTAAACTTTTGGCTTATTTTTGCCTTTTTAGCTTAAAAATAAGTTCTTAAAAGCACTTCTTAATTGTACCCAAACATTCCAAAATTGTTTAAAAGCTATTTTGGCTTAAAAGCACTTAAAATAAGCCAATCCACAGAGGCCCTAAGACAGAGACGAGGAAATGGCAAGGGTAATTTGTTACAATGACTTACAATACCAATTATTTCTTTTAAAAAAAAATTGTTACAATGACTAACCAAGTCGGAGACGTATTGAAAGCTGCGTGTTTGCTTTCCATCACCATACACTGTCATTGGTTGCCTGCGGATGGCCTGCAAACAAAGTTTTAGAAAGAAAAACAAATAAATCATCGAAAGGGAAATTTGGTTTACAACACTGATGTTAATATAAGTTGAGACTACAAACCTGAGCAACAAAGTTGCTTACAACACGTCCATCATCGAGACACATGCGAGGTCCATATGTATTGAAAATTCTGGCAATGCGCACCTGCATATGAATATTATGGATCGTAAACTCTGGGTCCTCTATGTTACACTGCCAGAGAGAAAGTCTAAGTTGATACAAATTACCGCTGGTAATGTCATTTTTTGTTTTGCATGACATAAAGTTGAAAGTGACAGTTAAATACCAAGACGTGAATAAAAACTTATTAGGATAGACTCTTAAATCAGGAGTAGAAGTGGATCTAAAGAAAAGTCTCTCCGTCGTTGCCTATATGACATAGGTTCGCTCACTCTCTTTCTCTCTCATGATCATCATAAGATGGAGTTTCTTTTACAATTTTGAACTCAGAAAAAGTACTTATGTGACTTCAAATTTAAGCAGCCTCCAAATTTCTGAATAGAGCAGCTGTTCATTCATTACTTCAACCAGAAGAGCTGTTTAATCACCTAACTAAGTTCTCATTTCACGTACAATGGTACAGATTTTAGAATGGAAAAGCACATTGAAATGTACATGAGCATTCAGCATCAAATGTCATAACAATCTGTAACAAACACAAATCTCTCATTACCTCAACACCTGCACCACGATGGTAATCCATAGTCAAGGTTTCAGCAGTCCGTTTACCCTCGTCATAGCAGCTCCTAACACCTAGATATTTCAAGACACTCAAACATCACAAAAACTGTCGGACAGAACAACTTACAAACAAAACAGGAAATAAATTATTGCGGCTGCTACTCACCTATTGGGTTCACATTTCCCCAATATGTTTCCTTTTGTGGATGCTCAAGTGGATCACCATAAACCTCACTTGTACTAGTAAGCAAGAACCTTGCACCAATTCTCTTGGCAAGGCCCAACATGTTGAGAGTACCCATCACATTTGTCTTGTAATCACAATTAAGGATCGCAAGAACATCCAAATTAAAAAAGACAAACAAACAGAACTTAAACATGTGGACAATTCCTTTTTGAAATTAAAAAACATGTAGCAAAATTCCTTAATGATTAGCGATAAACTCCTGCACTGACTACTACAACAACAACCCAGTGTAATCCCATAAGTGGGTCTGGGAATTGTAGTGTCTATCCAGATCTTACCCCTACCATGGAAGGTCGATATGCCATACTCCCGTGCATCAACTATACAACAACATACCCAGTGAATCCCACAAGTGAGGTTTGGGGAAGGTAGAGAGTACACACCTTACCCCTACCTTGGGGAGGTAGAGAGGCTGTTTCTGGAGGACCTTGGCTCGAATACAACAAATCAAAGTAGGCATGAAAAGGGAAAAAGTCAGTGAAGCAATAATTAAGGAAACAATAACAAAATAGGGCAACACCCAAAATAACATAACTAACATCCTATTGATAGAAAGAAAAAGCAAGATAACACTCCATTACCTACTAGCCTTCTACCTTAATCCGCAATCTCCATACCCTCCCATACACGACCATGCAAAGAACAAACACCAGACGGCTTAAAATCCAATTGCAAGCATTTTTCTATAACAAGCATGGATTGATAACTCAACAAAAAATGTTAGATAACAAACGACGGCCTATAAAACTACATTGTCCTTGTACGTAAGTTAAATCCACGCACCCCCACATTAGAAAGGAAAAAAAAGAAAGGTCTTTATACATAACGAATGACCAAAAATAAGCCAAGTGCTAATATAGACAACAACAACAACATATCCAGTGTATTCCTACATGTGGGGTCTAAAGAGGGTAAAGTATACATAGACCTTTGCCCTTACCTCATGGAGATAAAGAGGGTGTTCCTGAAAGACTCTTGGCTCAGGTAACACATAACTTACTTCCTATAATAAGCATGGATTGATAACTCAGAAAAACAATGGTAAATGACATACTACAGCCTACAAAACTACATCGTCAGCATACATAAGTTAAATCCACGATCACCCACATCACAAAGAAACAAAAAAATGAGTGTTAATGTAAAGAAAAGGATATAATAGTCTTAACAGGATTATACTTATAATGAACAGGAGAAGCAGGACAAGCCAAATGATAAATCTGATCAACTTCCAACAAAATAGGTTCCACAACATCATGTCTAATAAGTTCAAATCTATGATTCCCAAAATGATGCATCACATTTTCTTTCCTCCCAGTAAAGAAATTATCAATAACAATAACATCATCACCTCTCTTAATCAACTTATCCACCAAATGACTCCCTACAAAACCCGCCCCACCCGTTACCACTACCCTCATCCTCTTCCTTCCTATCCCCACTGGCACCCTTACAGCTCCCCTCACACTCCCCCTAACATTCCCCCTCCCCTGACCATTAAACTCGTCCATTATGGCAACAGTTGATGCATGCTTCACCTCGGGAACCGTGCCCAACCCGGGTGATGGGGTGAGACCAGAAAGACTTGGTTGGAGAATGAAGAAAGTGGAACCAATGAGAATGCCAAGGAGGATGAAGAGGAGTCTTTGTTCTTTAAGGATGTAATTAATGGATCTTGGAAGAGATCTAGGATGTTTCAGAGTCTTTGGGGATGTTGGTGGAGTGTTTTGGGACATCATGGACATTGTTGTTTCTTCATCTCTTCTATGGTTCATGCTTGATTGTGTATGCAATTTCATTCTGACCTATTTTTATTTTTTTTGGATTTCTTTTTGGGGAAATTTATAGGGGGATTTGGGATGAATTGTGTGTGTTTGTTTATATGGATTTCAGAAAATTGTTAGGTAAGTAGCATTTTTTGTGTATATGAATTATGATGGTT
Organism: Capsicum annuum; assembly: GCF_002878395.1. Classification (NCBI taxonomy): domain Eukaryota; kingdom Viridiplantae; phylum Streptophyta; class Magnoliopsida; order Solanales; family Solanaceae; genus Capsicum; species Capsicum annuum. The sequence continues at coordinate 178,445,007 of NC_061120.1, read as the reverse complement.
GCATTTTTTGTTGCAGAAGGAATGGGTGCCAGGTAACAGAGATCAGATTAGCTGAATTTAACTTTTCCATACTTTTTGGAGAATGACAAACACTTTCCACAAATTTCTTTTCCAAAACAAATTTAGTAGGTTTTGGGCATGAATATTAATTTTCATGATATTTGTTTTTTTTTTAAATATGAGGTGTTTTTATTATTTTTGAATTTGCTTTATATATTATTAATTTATTTTTAAAAAAAAATTAATTTTTTTATTTTCATAAAATAACTCAATTTTTATAAAATTCCATTTTTTTAAAATTTATTTTTATTTTATATTTTTTAACTTCAAAAATACCTCATTTTCAAAATATTATGACCAAATACAATTTCAACTCTATTTTCAACTTTAAAAATATCAAATAAAGTAAATATATTTTGATTTTCATGGCCAAATAGATTCTTAGAAAGAAATTAAAATAACTTTTTTGGGTCTAAAAATTATCCAACGAAAAATGCCAAAAATGTGACCTAGCTGTTTTTTACTTACTCCATTCACTTTTATCAGTACAACTAGCTTAATATATGTGCTTTGCACGTGTATCTTATATTAATTAATAAATAGTAAATTATAAATAAGAAGAAGAAAATTATTAAAAGAAATAGCAATTGACCCAAATATGTTAATTAGTGTTTGTAGCACTAAAAATATGAAGGGATATTTCTAACAACTCCAAGTCGAAAAAGAGTTTCTTAAAATTTCAAATAGAAAAAAAAAAAAGAAAATCTAGCCACTAGACTAAAATTTTGTAACTGAAATAAATACTCCTTAACCTAACGGAAGTTCAAAGAACTCGAAACTTTGACCTAAAATATCTAGGTCTTTATGTTTAATCTCATGCAATCGAGATCAATGTCCTTTTTAATGTCTTTTTTGCTTACTAAAATAATGAAATTATTTAAAATTTTCATTAGATATCAAAAGTAAAGTCTATAAACCTACATTTGACAAAGTTTACCTTATAAATCAATAATTATACACATACATACATATATATATATATATATATATATATATATATATATATATATATATATATATATATAAGAAGTTAATTTTTAGTCTATTTTCAGTAATATTATTATTTGAAACGACCTAATATTGTGCTAATCATAAAATTTAAATCATTGGTATTAATTTTGATGCCCATTGTACATGTATTGTATATGTGAACTAAGATTAGTGCTATACAAATTCTTAATGAGCTAACATATGATAATCCTAGGATGGACAAAAGAATTCACTACAAACGTAATTTTGAAAAATTGTTACTTTCATGTATTTAAAAAATTCAGCTTTCTTTGTAGGTGGTTCACTTAGTTAGAAATTAAATAGGGAAAAAGACATCATTTCCACCCTAAACTATATCTGAAAAGTCGAAGACACACTTTAACTATTAAAGCGACCTAATACAAACTTGAAATACTTAAAAGTGAATTCTTTTGCACCCTAAAACTGACGTGGCAAAAAATAATTAATTAAAATAAAAGATGGAGCGTGGATAGTATAATTAAAGCAAAAAAAAAAGCTAAAAAAATTAAGATCTTCTTCCCTACCAAGCATCCTCTTCTTCACCATCATCCTACCCGTCAGCCCCCACCCCCGCCTCCTTCACAAATCTTCTTCACACCTCACTTGTTGTTATCTTCTACTTCTACTTTTTTTTTCAATCAATTTTTAATAGTGATTGAAACTTCCATTTCTTTTGAAGAACTTTGTTCATCAATTTGATTTTTCTTCTTACTCCATTGTTGATTTTTCATTCAATTTCATCACCTTTTTCATCACTTAACTCACTACTATCAATTTCAACAACTCCTATAGCCATCAATTCATCACCTGCAATCACTAATTTCATCAGTGCCACCATCAATTTCGTCAATCGATCCATCACCATCAATTTCCTCATCTAATTCACCATTATTGATGTAAATACCTCAATTATTTTTTATTGATAGAATAGTAATGTGAAGAACCATTTCATTATCAATTTTATTGAGTACTATAAAGAATGACCGATTTTAATTCATTGAAAATTTTCAGTCCAACGAATTTTATTTTTCAATACTTTCATCGATTTTTTGTTGGTCAGATTTCAACTTTCAAGTTTTTCTCGTTTCATGTCTCTTCCATCACTCTAAAAAGAAAATTGTCCACCTCGTCAAAAAATCAATTAAGAAGGAGAAAAGAGGGGTTAAAGATGGGTGACAAAGTTAGAAGAAATTGAAGAAATCGAAGGTAATAGCAATTTTGTTGGTGGTTTATAAAGTTAATGGTGGTAATTAATTGATGATTTGAGTTTGGCTATGATGATGATTAATGGAGGTTTTGAGATTGGATAAAGAAGAAAATGAAGAAGGAAAAAGTTTAAATTAAAAAGAAAAAGGAAAAAGTAGGAAAAACAATAATTTTTTTTTTTCATATTATACCGACGTGGCAGGTGCGTGTGAAACACCGCACCACATGCAAGTGGTACAATGGTTTACAGGGTGTAAAAAGTTTCACTTTTATATAGTTTAGGTGTGTAATGGGTTACTATGATAGTTTAGGTGTGACCTACACTTTTCGAGTATAGTTTAGGGTGAAAACAATGACTTTTTCCAAACTAATTATAATAGCAATAATACTCCAATACTACATGGTAAAATAATCGAATATATATATAGAGAGAGACAGAGATATATGAAACATGATTTTGCTGGGAACATCTCACCAGATAAACCAATAAAAATGGTCACTCTATGATACATATAACATAAATACATCTATTTGCCGTTGTTGGTCACAAACAAGTATAAGTTATTATAAAAAAAAATTAATTTCGTTTGTCCTTCTTCAATCCAATTTTCCTCAGCCACCAACGCAACAATTCAATTACAATCTCTTTATATTTTACTCTTATTCCACCAAGAAAGCAAGTCAATCTTGCTTCGTTATTCATGCTTATAGAATATTAGTAGAACATGAAGATAAAATAATAGAGCCAAAAATTGAACCTGATGAGACAATTTTATCGAAGGCACCTAACCTTGACATGTCCGTACCATACGACTGCAACCTCATCAGATAAACCAATAAAAATGATCACTTTATGATACATATGTGTTCATGAATTTGGTTAAAAACCAAACCGAATCAAACCGATTAAAAAAACCGACGTTTGATTTGGTTTAGTTAGGTTTGATTTTAAATTTTAAAAAACTGATGCTATTTGGTTTGGTTATGGTTTTACTCAAAAAAATTTGTGAAAATAACCAAATCGAACTGAGAATTTTTTTTTATATATATATTATAATTATTTATATATAATTTATAAATAAAATATAAATATTTTATTAAATTTAATCTTAAACTAAATTTTAATCTATGTCTAGCTCAATCAATACTTTAGCCCAATTGCCCAAAGCCCCAAACTCAAGCCCAACTCTACCTACTATTACTAATAAGTTAACCCTACGGTCCCTACGTCACTTTTTCTACTTCAACTTTCACAATACGTAGTAAATCAACTTTTGGTTCTTTTATTCTTCATTGAAAGGCAGCACCGCATTAGCTTTTTCTGTTCTTCATAGAAAGTAAACGATGAAAAAAAATTCTTTTCAGTTTTTCATCTCACAAGGAAAAGAAAAAATTTCTTTTCAGTTTTTCCCTCTCGTTTGTTTTGCGTTAATGATCCATGCAACTGCAAGTGTTTCACTTTCTTCCTATTGATTATACTTGTTCCATGTTTTCTAGATTCTTGGCTAACTCAGATATTGTAATATTTTCTTGTTTAGTTTCTTAACCCCCTGAATCTCATTTAGGCTCGCTTTAATAGTGTAGTCTTCTCTTTATTTTTTGTGGGATCTTTTTGGTGATTAAATCTGATTCTATTCTATAGTAAAATCCCAAAGTTTCATGAGATGGAACTTTATCCAGGCAATGGTGCAGCTGTGCAGAGGGATGGCATGAATGATGTATGGTTTGTGAATGTATGGTTTGTGAAATTTTATGTATGGTTTGTGAATAACCCAAGAGAGATGGCATGAATGATGACTGAAATTGTAATCCATATGTTGCTTCATCTTCGGTCAGATAAACAAAGAATCTTTCAAACCAGTTAGTAGTTACCATGGTCCTTGGTTCAAATGGTAGTTTTATGTCTACTTGTTTATTTAATCTTTTCCCTATATGATTAGGTCACCTAGCTAGTGTATAAAGTAAACAGATAACTCAAATTTTCCCAACTTTGTCTCTTCTTGCAGTATACTGCAACAGAATATAAAATTCTGTTTTACAATGTACATGTATGTGTTTGTATGTTGTTGGATAATCTTTGTGCCTACAATACAAAGCTGGTGTTTTTTATCTCAATGTTGGTTTTGTTTAATGTGTTTGTTTTGATTTTTAAGAGTTTATAGTATCAATTTGTCCATCACTGTACAAATATTTCATGAGAAATTGTTCAATGTGATACTTTTTTCTATGGGTTAATAAAAGAGTTTATTCCAGAGATGGTTGGAGTAGGCTAGTAAATAATCGAAAATTTTGAAAAATCGAACCAAACCGACGGTTATTATTTTTTTTGTGCTTTGGTTTGATTTTCGAAATTCAAAAACCAACTAAATTGGTTATGGTTATGGTTTTAACCATTAACCGATCCAAACCAACCCATGAACACCCCTACATATAATATAAATACATCTATTTGTCGTCGTTGGTAAAAAACAAATATAAGTTATTACAAAAGAAAATTAATTTCGTTCATCCTTCATCACTCCAATTTTCCTCAGCCACCATTGCAATAATTCAATTTACTACCTCTTTATCTTTTACTCTCATTCCACCAAGAAAGCAAGCCAATCTTGCCTCGTTATCCAAGCTTATAGAATATTAATAGAGCATAAAGTTAAAATAATAGAGTTAAAAATTGAACCTGACGAGGCAATTTTATCGAAGGCACCTAAAGTTGGCATGTCTATGCCTTACGATTGCAACTTAAGAGTTTTTCAAATTCCTGCGGTGTGTAATAAATCAAAGTTTAAATAATACTTAATGGAGATTAAATTAAATAATTAATGTTTAAAAATTACATAACGAATACATACCTTAAGACAAGAACAATAGTGGGATAAGAAAAAATTGTGATACACAGACGAACAAAATTCATATGTATAAAAGGAATACTAAATACTACTCCATACTTAATGAGTTTCCTACTTAGGTTATAATTCTATTATTATTTTTTTCTTTGAATTCTACTTAGACTATTATTCTATTATTATTTTTTCCTTTTGAACCTACGTCAATTTGGCTTCTTCTAGAAAAGGGATATTAAATTACTACTTATAACGTAGGAAAATTACAATTAACCTCTGTTTCTTCTTTTTCCCTTTATATGTGCAATTTTTTTTTATTAAAAATCCATTAAATTAAATAATAATTGAAGAAAAAAGTGAAAAAACTATTTTTTCTATTACAGAGATTTTTAATTATGGACAAAAAGTTCAAATCACTTTTCTAAGGTCTTCACACTTTTAATATATTATAAATTATGGATTTCAATTTTGCATGTCCCAAGTAATAATTGACATAAATATTTTATTAAAATATTCATGTTCATTGATAATTAGTCTTATATTTTTTTAAAAATTATTCAAAAAATACATAATGAATATTATAAATAAGATATAAAAATATAATATATATATTTATCTTGACATATTAAAATTTAAAATATATTGTAATTAATTAACTAACAAGTATAAAAGAGAGTATATCTTTTATATATATTATCCATCGGGTGTCCACTATGATGTAAGTGCACATATAGTCACTTGAGAAAATTGAAGAATAGGTGTCTTTTAAGTCTTGAATGAAGGATTGGTGACATTGATCAACAGATAGGGTCAAACATTATTAGGAAACTTGATCAAGTTAATTGTGGACTTGATTAATATTTTCAAAACTTTCTAATCTTTTCAAAAATACAAATCAACCCAACCCACACCCTTTTCAATCCAAATCAACCACTCTCTCCTCTCTATCGATAGCTTCTCTCAACTCTCTCCCAACCAACAGTTCTGCAAAATTTCTCCCTTCAATCTCCGATGATAAATAGTTGGGCTTCGAGTTTCCCTCTTCAATTCAATCAACCTGTCTCTCATCCCTCTATCGACAGCTTCTCTCAACTCTCTCCCAACCAACTATTCTATAAATTTCTTATTTCAATCCTCGGTGAATCAACATCCGACTACAAATAGTTGGGATTCAATTCCTTTTCGACTTCAATCGACGTGACAACCTTGCTTTTCGACCACAATAGCTTCGAATTCTTCATCGATCCTTTTCTTCTTTCACAGGTAAAAATTATGGCCTTTTTAGTTTTGAAGAAAACGAGGAACTTGAGCCAACTTCTCTTATAGTATTGGTTAATAATTTCAATAGTTGTTGCACTAATTTGAAATGCAGTCTGAATAAAACCCTAATTTCTGGTATTTCTTCTCTTCTCTTCTCTTTTTGAAGTGAATTATGATATTTTGTTGTTTGTTGCATCTTTTTGAAGTTTGATTTTTATTGTTTGTGTTTATAAAAACAAAAGGACAATTTGATTTGATTTTTTCTGTTCTTGTTCTTGGTAAAAATGGTGAAATTGTTATTTTTTGTTTAACAAAATCGTGCTACTTTTCCTCCGACAGATTACCCATCCGATGCAATATATTAACCATCTGATGTAACAGATTCATCATATGATGCAAAGATCAACTATCTGATGCACCAGAGGAACCATCATATTACAATTCTGATGCAACAGATTAATAATCTGATGCAACAACTTTACTATATGTTGCAACAGATTAAGCTTCGGATAAAAAATTTGATGCAACCAATTAACCATCTGGTGCAATGAAAGAACCATCAGATTAATGATCTGATGCAACAGATGAACCTCCTGTTGGATAAAATCCTACCAACTCTTCCTACAGGAAAAGTCCAAGACTTGATTTTTCCAACTGATCATTCATCTACCGCGATAGATGACCCTATGTTGGAAGAAATCTAAACAATATTGACCGTTGATAACTATTCCAAAAGATCACTCATGTGTTACAACAGATGTGTGACCTGTTGCACAGACCATTCATTTTTTTCAACAGATGAGTGATATGTTTTGTATTGTCACAACAGATTACTCAGTCGTTACTATGGATTATTTAATTATTCCAACAGATCACTCATATATTACAACAGATGATGTCACAACAATTGTGTGATATGTTGAATAGACCATTCATCTGTCTTAAAAGATGAGTGGTATGTTTTGTATTGTTACAACAGATTACTCATTCGCTGCAACAGTTTGGTTATATGCTACAACAGATATACTACCTGGTGCAACAGATCGATGATCTGTTGCAACTATTATTTTACTGTTTTGCTTGTTTGATTTACTGTTATTCCTTTTTAACGGTGCATTAATCAACAATAATATATTATTTTATGTTCCTATTAATTTTAGATAATATGGTTCCCAAAAGAACAGAAACTGAATCAAGTCCAAATAAAGGAATAAGTAAAACAGCTAGGCTACATCCACCACTCTATGAGCTTGCTTTACAAGCATTATCTCAATCGGAAGCAGAATATGATGAACACAGGGAGGAATATTTCAAAAGAGATGATGTAGATGTTAATAGCCCTTCCACCAAAGAGCTGGTCAAAGCCTTCAGTATTGATCGTTATCCTGTGAGAATGTAGTGCGATGGTAACGCAGATTTAACGGGTGATTTCATGATTAAGTCAGCCATGGAAAAATCTTTCGACGCCTTTAAAAAAATACTTTGAGAACAAAAATTGGATGCTTATTTCAGGGACAGCTTCTTTGGGAAATATCTTGATTTGCCGGAGGACAACAATGCTCATTTCCAAATAAAAATAGTATATGAACTTCTCAAGCGTAGGTTTATATATAAAAACAAAGATAAGATGGATGAGGTGTGGATAAATTACTGTGGCATGCCTGTTTGTTTTGGTTGGAAGGAGTTTGCCATAGTTACTGGACTAAAATATTATCCTCCTTCTCAAGTTATACCTATTCTAACCCAAAAAAGCACCCCACACACCCAAAAAAGGCAAAGAAAAGTCGTGTAATCGTGATGACCTGGTGTCCATTGTTGGTCCAAGCTTCAAAAACAAAATTTTGATAGAAACGTTGAAAGGTAAAGGACTTTCAAAGAAGCACAAACAGTCATTGTGCTTGGTTTGGTTTGTACATAATATTCTTTGGGCGAGAGACGTTAACAATAACATAAGCCTCGGTTTAATAAAACTCTTCGAGGATCTTGAGGCGTTTAACAGCTATCCATGGGGGTATGAAAGCTTCAAAATGACTGTCAAATATTTGTTGACTCCGTTAGCGCCAAAGATAGTCAACTTATATGGCTTCCCATGGGCTTTCATGGTAAATGTTTCTTTCTTCTATTATGATATTATTTATTTTTTTCGCTCAATAATGGTTTTGATTTATTGGCGTTATTTTATAGGCTTGGGCTTTTAAAGCCATTCCTTATTTGAGACAACAAGTGAACTACCAGGAAGGAGTTTCCTGTCCAAGAATCTTGAGATAGTTGTCGGCCAAAACTCATAAAAATGCAAAATTTTCTTGATCTCTTCAACCCCCCGAAAGATGCAATATGTATAATTATAATTAATTTTTTCTTTTAATTAATATTTTTTTTGAATGATCTAATTATCATTCTAATATATGTAATGATTTATGTTAGAATGTGCATCCGTCGCTAGTTCCAACCAATCGAGAGTTGAAGATACCATTTTTTCTTACTTTACGGTCTGTGCAAACTTTATCGGACCCTAAGGTCATCGACAGAATAAAAATAGAATTATTTGGAGCAACAACCATTATAAGAAAAACAATTTTGGAGGGTGGGGTTGTTGTTGTTGATGGAGCTGTTGGTGGTGGTAGTGGTGTTGCTGTTGGTGCTAATGATGTTCTTCTTACAGTATTTAAAGCAAACCATTATGAGTATGATCATACTGGTTATACAGATTTTTCCTCTCCCAGCGAATGTTCTGCATACAAATGTCAAGATTACAGGGCGAACCATGATGTAGTGATTAATGTTATTAATGCATTAACTGCTTCTGTAAAGGAATTGACATCTAAGAGAGATCTCATTCCATCAAAGAGGATTTTATTTCCATCCGCTCCATTAGAGATTAGGGCTAAGAGGAGAACAAGAGTGATTTCCAGGGCATTACCAAGCATCCAAAAAAGTGAAATTGCAACTCCTTTGTTTGTGTGTTGCACTGACCAACGTATAATGTCCAAAGGAGAGCAGCACGAGCTGAAGAAGGTGAATATATTATGTCTTCCAACTGACAAAATAAACAGACACATATCTGTTTCAATAGATAACACATCTGTTGAAAATTATCAAACAGATATATACATCTGTTGCAACAGTTGACTAACCTGTTGCACCAGATGCTTTATCTGGTGCAACATATGTCTCGTCTGTTTTAGCAAATCAAAAATCTCTTTGTACAACATACAAATGATTCATATGTTGCAATGGATGGTTCATCCATTGGAAATTATCACACAAGGTCTTTCTCATGTAGAGATTTGTCCCAACAGTTGATTCATTATTGCAACAGAAATATAATATGTTTGGAATAATTTAAAATGGGAGGAAGACTTATTTGATTTGCTAGAAGAGATGAGTTATCCTTTTCTATTTTGTTGTATCTCCGTGATTAGCATTGACCAATTCTGGCTATCCAGGTGGGTGTAGAAGAAGCTACTGCTGAACAGCATTGACAATATACTACTCTTTTTATGAAAATACGGAGAACAGAAAGCGCGAAAACTGTATGCAAGCGATAATAAAGATCCACGACGAGCAAAGCCGAATTCCATAGCACCGGATGAAGAACAACTTGTCCATACTAAGTAGATCTTTATAGCTAAGCCTATCAACGCAATCCTTGGCAGTATACTTAAATTGTTGTTGATGTATTTGTTGAGATCTGTACCCATAATAATTTTTTTACGTTTCATTTATTTGTTGACTTATTTCAGCTAATTTATGAAGGCTTCGATTTATTTTATTTTGTCTATGAATTTTATTTATTCCTTAGATTTGAACTTATTAATTGAAAAGGAATACTAGATTCAAATATTGCAACATATAATGTATCTGTTGCTACAGACGATACATCTATTGGAAAATTTGAACAAATTTAGACATATGTTGCAACAGTTAGGTGATCTGTTAGAATTTATCAAACAGGTCTTCCTACTGTTGCAACAGATGGACTTTAGATAAAAATATCAAGCTAATGCAACAGATGACACATCTATTGAAAAAAAAAAAGAACAGATTTAGACATATGTTGCAACAAATGGACTTTATCTGTTGCAACAGACGATACATCTATTGGAATAATCGAACAAATTTATACATATGTTGCAACAGGTAGGTTATCTGTTGGAATTTATCAAACAGGTCTTCCCACTGTTGCAACAGATGGACTTTAGATAAAAACATCGAGATAATGTAACAGATGACCAACCTATTGCAACAGATAAACTATATGTCAGAATAGGTAGGATAACTATTACAACGGATGGAGAATCTGTTGCATTATAAAAATTCAACTTTCATTGGACATAAGAAATTTTCACTACGTGTAAAAAGGTTAAAGTGAATTAAAATAAAAAAAGACACAACCCATCGACGGTGTTCAGTTCAAACACCTAAAATAAAATAGGCATCAAGTAGACATGTTCATTTTAAACACGTAAAATAAAATAGGCATCAAATGTGTTAGTGTTCGTCCTGACATATTTCGCTGACTTGCCGTCACTTGGCCCCCAACGATCATTTCTCCCCCCCCCCATTATCTTATATATTGATCTTCCTCCTAAAATTTAACTCCAAATTCTCAAATCTTCTTCTTCATCATCATCTTCTTTTATCTATCCAAATTCTTCAAATTATTACTTTTATTTTTTTCCAACTGACCTTGACAATGTCGAGCGTATCTTTCACTATTTTTTGTGATAAAGATTTTTTATATTGTAAGTGCGGTCATGAAGCTCTGTTAAAGACTTCTTGAACTCAACAAAATTCGGGTCGTAGGTTTTTTACTTGTAAGATTTCAAAGGTAATATTTTTTTTATTTAATTAATTGATTAATTATTGACTTGTAATTATTTTGTAATTGTGTTTTCTTTTTTATAGAAATTGGGTGGATGCGATTACTTTGATTGGTATGAAGAACGACACCCTTCACAAGCAAATCGTATAATCTGGGGTTTGTTGAACAAAGTCAAGGCTTATGAAGAGAAATAAAATCGAGCAAGAAGATACTACATTGTTGCCATTATTGCTACTGGTTGGTGTTGTTGGTCACATGAATATTGAAGCCTAATTGCTGAAATTTTTATGATGGTGTGTTTATTTGCTACTGGTTTGTTGTCGACGAGCATATAGATATTCAAGCGTAACTGTTGGAAAATATCAAAAAGATTTAGGCATATGTTGTAAAAGTTAGGTCATCTGTGGAAATTATCAAACAGGGTCTACCCATTGTTGCAACAGATTAGACTTAGATTATTAGATTATTCATAGAAATAACATCGGCGTAATGCAACAGATGACCAACCTATTGCAACAGATAAACTATCTGCCAGAACGGATTAAAGATATTTTACAACAGATTGACAATCTAATCTATTGCATTATAAAAAACTCAACTTTCATCAGAAAAAAATTATTGTCACTACATGTACATGTAATAAAGTGAAGGGTGACTTGAAATTAAAAATTTCTATTTCACTGGCTCTTCTATATACATAAGCTTCAAGCGTCCAGTTAGTATCCAATAAGCCCAGACCTCTTGCAGGTTTGCCATAGTGTTGTCGCATATAAAAATTGTTGGCTCAGCCATTTCTATGCCGGTCAGCAAATATTCGATGTGTACAAGAGCGTGCGAGCTACTCACTTTAGCGACATCATCTTTTGAAAGGATCATTCCCCTGTTTCGACCTTCAAAATCCCATGATTTCTTCATCAACACTTCATTTGGTAAATGATTCATCAGTTTACTCTCCCTCAACAAGATGGGTAACAACACCATTAGTGGATCTACGAGGAGAAAAAGATCGAAATCATCGATGAGAGGTACGTTAGAGTCATAAATATTGATCTTTCCCTCCTCGAGTAGTATCCCAACAGTCCGATAATGCATGCCGTTCACGCTAATGATTGTAAGAATTCTTTTTTCCTCGACCCAGCTCTTGCCATGTGGATTTGGCCTGCCCCCTCTAGCATATCTTAACGTTTCTTCTTCATCCAAGACCAACGTAGGAACCAGGAAATCAAGTCCCACACCAATGGATGATACCTCTCCATTGAATTGATCGTACCTATCCTTGAGCTTCTTGCAGAAGTTGAGGTCCATTATCCTATCGGTAGCGTCATAAGCTTCTCGGTACGTTAATTGCCTTTTCCTCATGAGGCAGAGAATTATGTCAACATGCTGTGAGATAAGAAGTCAATTTTTAAATAGGTTAGTAATTGTAAAGATGCAATGGATGGTCCATCTGTTACATAGGGTTCTCTGAATCAATAATCCAACGCAACTTATGCAATAGATGGATAATAAGTTACAACAGAACCACAACCAGTTGCACCAGTATACCCAGCTGATGCAACAGATGTAAAATCTGTTGCGTAGCTTCTTCTTCATGGGGTAGATTAGAAGGGCTAGGTTAGGAAAAGTAAACTTGCCTTGTCTTCGTATGGCATACGCATATCAGTCATAGTCTGGAAGTCTTGGGGAGAAAAGAGAGGGCTGGGGTAATCTGGTGCGTCTGGCTTGGCATTCTTGGCCTGTCGCAGATCCCTCTTCTCTTCGGTGCCAAGTTCCGCGTATATGTCCACCTTCTTGACTAGCCCCAAAACTTTAACAACTTTTGAAGAGGGAGGAATTGTAATTTGTTTTGATTTTCGAGCGGATAGTATGTCTCTAATTGCTCTTTTCTTTCTCCTAACCAACGTTATAGAAGGGTATGGCTCCCTCACCTTCTTAGATGGTATGACATACCTCTTGGATTTGAATTCCTCGATAGCTTTAGAGATAGCCTCTACTTTTTCAAAGAGTTTATCCTATCTATCTTTGCACTCATCGCATTCGCAATGAGAATACGAGGGTAAAGAGGGGTGAGAGGGAGCTGTGTAAGGGCAAAAAAGGGTGTTTTCAAACATATTTATTCTTTCTTGAGCATCAACATGCTCATCATCATGAGTGGTAACAGCATCAGCATGCCTGCTACCAACACCAACAACTTCACCAGAAGAAGCACCTGGATCTGCCTTAGTAAAAGGTTGGTCATGAAGAGCCTCAATATTAGGCTGACCTTGCCAACTGCTTTTCTTATGGTTGTTGCTCCAGTCAATTCCTTCTTTATTAACTCCACCGTTGGGTCTGCAATAGTATTAACATGACCTAGAGTAATATAAGAAGTCATCACCGACTTTTCCTCACTAGGCACGATCCATGGATGTACAACCTATAAAAAAAAGATAGATGCATTTAAATCATATAATATAATAATTTTCACAGTTGGGCTATATTTAAAAAAAAAAAAGACCCATCTGTTGCATAGTTTGTAGTATATGGTTAAAATCCGTTTGATTCTGGTTTAGAGAAACAGAGCAACACATGGATAATCTGATGTAAAATATCAATCATCTGTTGCAACAGCTGCACAAGATGGGTAATCTGTTATGCAACAGATGATCTGTACGTTGTAACAGATAAATAATATATTATCAAATTAAACATCTGTTGCATAATTTACAGTAGATGGTTAATCTTTTAGGAGTCGGGTTCAGAGAACCAAAGCCACAGATGGGTAATCTGATACAAGATATACCCCATCGCAACAGATGTCCCATCTGGTGCATCAGATATACTATCTCATGCACTAGATATAACATCTGTTCAATATCCTTCTTATCTTTGAGTAGAATTATTTTACTTGAAGAAGACGTACTGCATCATCTGGAGGGTTAAAGAGATCAGCTTCCTTAATATTGGTGTTTCTCTTTGCAGCCAACCACCTAAACATCCTTGGATGAGAAAACTCATCCGGGTAATCAATTAACTGCTTTCGAAAGGGAGGAATAGCTTCAAATGCCCAAGCCTAAAAAGTGTAAACAGGAAGCAAGCAAAAAAATCATAATAACTATATTCAATATAAATTAATGGATGAGTTAAATTAGTGATTAATTTTACCATGAAAGCCCAAGGAAATTCGTATAATGTGGTCTTCCCTGAGGATAGCTTTATCAGTAAATATTGGACAGTCAAGTAGAAGCTGTCATATCTCAAGGGATAATTGTTGAATTTATCAAAATCCTCAGCACGTACCAACAAATTATCTTCTATGACCTTGTTGAGGTCTCTTGCCAATATAACTGAATGGGCAAACCAAACTAAGCACAATTGCTCCCTGTACTGCTCTGGTATGGTTTTATCCTTGAGATCTGTCAATAAATCTGATGCTTTTTAGCCATGTAGAGCAATGTCAAATAACCCATCTATTTTTCCCTTGTATTTTCTTGCCTTGGATCTTTGTGGGGTGGTGGTCCTTCTGGACGATGGCATATCTGGCCAGTCACTATGGCAAACTCTTGTAAGCCAAAACAAACAGGGCATGCCACAGTAGTTGATCCAGATTTTATCTATCTTCTTTTTGCCCCCCTCCTCCGGATCTTTATTATCTCCCGTGTATTTGATCCTGTGCTTGAGAAAACCATATACCATCGTCATAGGGAAACGGATACGGGCAGAGGGGTTCTCAGGCAGCTTAAAAAAGCATCTAAAGCAGCTCTTCTTAAAAAGTTTGCCTCTATTTTTGTTCTTCATAATTTTCATAAAATGTTCAAAAATTTTCCCCATCGGACATTTAAGTACAATTTGATCAGTTAGTTGCTTTCCTTCTGGGTCATTTATCGGCATCGCAACTTCAAACCTGTCAATACTAAAAGTTTTGACAGGATCATTCCGGGATGTCGATATTAACTCACGCCCCGTCGGTGATCTATTATCATCATGTTGATGATCATTCTTTTTCTTTTTCTGACTCTCCAATTCCTACTCTTTCTCACTTTTATTTTCTTTTCACCATCTACGGACCCTTGTCCACCTCCCTCAATATTGTTTTCATATCTCTCCTCATCTTCACTTTTCCCTGACTGAGATTGTTCAGGAAGCTCCTCAAAATCCCTCTGTACTGTAGCCTTTTTTTTTTGAGTGGTCAGACGTGGATCCACTTTCACTTTCTTTTCTTTTGGGAGACATGTTTTACCTACAGACAAAGAAAAATAAAAATTACATTACAGTTGATGTATGCATAGATTTTAAAAAATACATTACAAACACCACGAATACCGATACACCAACAGCCACCACCACAAACACCACCAACCAATGCCAATAAACAAAAAAACACCACGAATACCGACACCAACACAAACACCACCAACCAATGCCAACACCGGTGCCACCACGATGACCACAAATACCACCACCACCACTAACACCAACACCATCCAACTATACCACAATAGTCAACGGAACACTGCAACGGAAACTAGGAATTTCTTGAGTTCTTTCTATGATTTTACCATCAAAACTCAAAATTATAAATCCATTCTCGAAGATAATACAACTAAAATTTTTATTTTTCATCATTAACTTAAAAAACCTTATTTTTTAGAAAAAAAAACAAATATAGAGCTCTTCTCGAACTCTGTTGCCTATGAAGACAAAGAAAACGACTTATATAAGCAAGAATAATGTTGAAAATAACACCTATTTGGTTGGAAATGAGAAGAAAAGTGATCTGTTGTGGAGGGTTGAGGAAATTTGTTAAGTAGTTGTTGTCTGTACTATATTGTTGAGTGAGATGAGAGAGAAAGAGCCAGACCTTGAGATTTGAAATGATGAAACGTTTTGTATGGGTTGATTTGTATTTTGATAAAGAATGACAAGTAGTTTTGAAAATGTTAATTTGGTCCAAAATGATCTTAATTATTTTTAAAATCATAAAATATATGCGTAATTTTTAAAATCATATAAAAATAATTGAAGTTGTAGTTGACCGAGTACTCTAGGAGGTGACCTTGTAAAAACTCACCCCTGGTCCTAGATTAATCAATTTAGGAGTCTAACATATGAACTCAATTGAAATTGTCAAAAACAAATGTTCAACATATTGCATCAAATTTCTCATCTGTTGTAAATTATCAATCAGATTAGGTAACAACAGATTACGAATCTGACGTAAATTATCAAACAGATTAAGTCATCTATTGTGATAGATTATCCATCTGTTGTAAATTATCAAATAGATTATCATATGTCATAACAGATTACCCATATGTTGTAAATTATCAAATAGGCGCTGCCATCTGTTGTGGCTGACCCTATGAGAACTTACCCCTAGTCCTAGATTAATCGATAGTTTACCCTATGAAAACTTACCCCTAGTCTGAGATTATTCAATCAAGGTATTAGTACCCTAGTCCTAGATTAATTAATTAAGGTATTAGTCTAACATATGAGGTAGTAAGAATCGGTTCGGCTTAGCATGATCGATCGCCGACTCTGGTCAGGAGAAATGCGATACCGTTTTATCATGCAATTGACAAAAGACTCAATTAAAGTTGTAGTTAACCCTATGAGAACTCACATTCAATTAAGGTATTAGTCTAACATATGAACTCAATTGAATTATATATAAATAAATGTTCAACCTATTGCAACAGATTTCTTTTCTGTTAAATCAATAGATTATGTAATCTGTTGCAACATATTACACATCTGTTGTAAACTGTCATACAGATTAAGCCATTTGTTGCGATAGATCACGAATCTGTTGTAAACTACCAAATAGATTAAGTCATCTGTTGCAATAGATTACCCATCTGTTGTAAATTATCAAATGGATTGAGTCATATATTGCAATAGATTACCCATCTATTGTAAATTATTAAATATGCATTGTCATCTATTGTAGTTGACATTATGATAACTCACCCCTAGTCCTAGATCAATCAATTAAGGTATTAGTCTAACATATGATGTAGTAAGAATCGGTTTGGCTCAGAGTGATCGATCACCGACTCTGGTCGGGAGAAACACAGTACTGTCTCATCATGCAATTGACAAAAGACTCAATTGAAGTTGTAGTTGACCCTATATTCAATTAGGTTATTAGTACCCTAGTTCCAAATTAATCAATTAAGGTATTAGTCTAACATATGAGATAGTAAGAATTGGTTCGACTTAGAGTTATCGATCGACGACTCTAGTCAGGAGGAATGCAGTACCGTCTCATCATGCAATTGCCAAAAGACTCAATTAAAGTTGTAGTTGACCTTATGAGAACTCACCCCTAGTCCCAGATTATTCAATCAAGGTATTAGTACCCTAGTCCTAGATTAATTAATTAAGGTATTAGTCTAACATATGAGGTAGTAAGAATCGATTCGGCTCAGAGTGGTCGATCACTGGCTCTGGTCGAGAGGAACGCAATACTATTTGATCATACAATTGACAAAAGAATCAATTGAAGTTGTAGTTGACCCTATGAGAACTCACATTCAATTAAGGTATTAGTCTAACATATGAACTCAATTGAATTATATATAAACAAATGTTCAACCTGTTGTAACAAATATCTTTTCTATTGGATCAAACAAATTATATAATCTGTTGCAACATATTACACATCTATTATAAACTATCAGACAGATTAAGCTATTTTTTGTAACAGATCACAAATTTTGTAAACTATCAAATAGATTAAGTCATCTGTTGTAACAGATTACCCATCTGTTGTAAATTATCAAATAGATTGAGTCATATGTTGCAATAGATTACCCATCTATTATAAATTATCAAATATGTGTTGTCATCTATTGTAGTTGACATTATGAGAACTCACCCTTAGTCCTAGATCAATCAATTAAGGTATTAGTCTAACATATGAGGTAGTAAGAATCGGTTCGGCTCAGAGTGATCGATCGCCGACTCTGGTTGGGAGAAATGCAGTACCGTCTCATCATGCAATTGACAAAAGACTCAATTGAAGTTGTAGTTGACCCTATATTCAATTAGGGTATTAGTACCCTAGTCCTAGATTAATCAATTAATGTATTAGTCTAATATATGAGGTAGTAAGAATTGGTTCGATTCAGAGTTATCGATCGACGACTCTAGTCGGGAGGAATGCAGTATCGTCTCATCATGCAATTGCCAAAAGAGTCAATTAAAATTGTAGTTGACCTTATGAGAACTCACCCCTAGTCCCAGATTATTCAATCAAGGTATTAGTACCCTAGTTCTAGATTAATCAATTAAGGTATTAGTCTAACATATGAGGTAGTAAGAATCGGCTCGGCTCAGAGTGATCGATCGATGACTCTGGTCGGAGGAACGCAGTACCATATCATCATGAAATTGCCAAAAGACTCAATTAAAGTTGTATTTGACCCTATGAGAACTCACATTCAATTAAGGTTTTAGTCTAACATATGAACTCAATTGAAATTATATATAAACAAATGTTCAACATGCTGCAACATATGTCTTTTCTGTTGGATCAAATCAAATAGATTAGGTAATATATTGCAACATATTACGCATCTGTTGTAAACTATCAAACAGATTACGTTATTTGTTGCGACAGGTCACGAATCTATTGTAAACTATCAAACAGATTAAGTCATTTGTTGCACTTAAATATTTTTTGATTCTTTTTTTATAAAGAAATTTAGGTATTTCCTGTCCGAGATAAAATAGTTAAAATACTAAGGTGGTAAAAAATATTACTCGGTACAACTTTGATAACTCAAAAATCTCCTGAGTGAGTAGCTTATCTGGTCTTTTCAATGTCACCATCTCCTCATGCCCCTCAAAAGTTATTAATGAATATTTAAAACCCCCCATATCTAGAACTCTGTCTCCTTCAGCCATAAAGTAGTCTAGACTAGACTCAGATCATAACTCTTCTTTATTCTCAATTATCTTTGTTGTTTTTTTTCTTTTCTTTTCTCTCTTCTTTCGGATGAGGATCCTTTGGGATCTCAACCAATCAATATCTTTTCTTGATTGAACTAAATGTTCTGATCCATTTGCTTTTTTGACATTATAGGTATGGTTCAAAGTTGCTCTTTTCATCTCGTCTTTTTCTTTGTATGTCATTTACATCTGTTGCTATCAATGATTTACCCATTACCAGTTTGCTATTTATTGAGAAAATTAAAGGAAAGGTGACTTTTAAGTCTTGAATGAACAAACTGTTGTTTTTATTAAAATATGCAAAAAAGTCAATTGTTGGGAGAACTTAAAAAGCCTTGTTATCAGTATAGTTTTTTTTATGTCTTTTGTTTGGTACTTTAGTGGTGCTGCTATTGGGGATGGTGATTGTGTTGGAATATGTGATATTTGTGTTGTGGATGTTGTTGGAACATATGGTGTTATTTTGTTTGTTTCTTTGTTGTTGATGTTGTTGGCGGTGGTGTTGCAATAGTTTTCTCAACTGTTGCAAATGATGAATCAACTGTTGGAACAGACGGAGCAACTTTTTGAAGAAATCAAACCAGTAGCAAGGCTGGTTTGATTTATTCCAATAGATGGCCCATCTGTTGCAACATGTCATCCATCTTTTGCAAACGATGCCTCAACGGTTGAACAGATGGGTAATCTTTTGCATCATATTGGTCATCTGTTTATTTACTCAATTTTGTGTTACCCTTTTGTAATGTTATTTTTGTTCTTCTCTTGTTTGCAGACAAAAGGAAGTGAAATTGGATCCACTTTTGCCCGATCAGTATTAAAGGCTAGAGTAAAAATGGATTCGGAGGAATAAGCTGCTTGCAGATGGAACCACTTCATATGTGAGAGGTATGTATTACTGATCAACCTATCATGAAAACACACATCCAGTACAATAATTTTGTGAATGTTTGTTCTTTACCTATTAGGCGTTAATTCTTCAAACAAGATATGGAATTTTACAGTTAAGATTGTTAGGTTCGAACTGGCAAGGCTGAGGGACCAAGACGGTGGTGTCAATATCCCGTCACAATTTAATGACGGTTTATGCTCATATTTTTGTGTCAAGTTTGGGGAAGAGTTCAAGTTTTTGGTGGCAGTGTAAATATCCAATAATGATTCGACCAATTTTAATGGCACAATGGACTTTTTGAAAGGCCTTCAAAGCCTCGCAATACAGCAAACAATGATAAAACCAATAGAAATTCCCCTGGTCCAAATTTATATGGATAGGTTATTCGAGGAGACTATTATACAACATAAGGTGTTTAGGAGAAAACATGTGCGGGAAGAAGGAGGTTAAAAAGGCTATATATCATCTTAGTACTTGTTTAAGAGGATATACAGGGTCGGAAGGAAAGTGTAGCGAAATTAGCTTATGAAATTGACATGAAAAATGAAAAAATTGGATGAGATGCGAATGTGAAAGTGTATCCAAAAATGAAAATCCACCTGTGTATCCTCTTAAACAAGTACTAAGATGATATATGGCCTTCTCAACCTCCCTCTTCCCGCACAGGTTTTCTCCCAAACACCTTCTGCTATATAATAGTCTCCTCCACCAATCCATCCATATAAATTTGGACCAGGGAAATTTCTATTGGTTCTATCGTTGATGGCTGCATTGCGAGGCTTCGGAGGCCTTTCAAGAAGTCCATTGTGCCATTAAAACTGATCCAATCACTATTGGATATTTACATTGCTGCCAAAAATTTGAACCCTTCCCCAAACTTGACACAAAAACATGTGCATGAATTGTGTCATTAAATTGTCATGGGGTATTGACACCACCGTCTTAGAACCCTTCGGCCTTATCAGTTTGCACCTATCAAACTAAACTGTACAATTCAGGATCTTGTTTGAAGGATCAGTGTCTAATCATCGGTAAAAAACTAAATTCACAAAATCATTGCACTTTATGTGTCTTCACGGTAGCCTGATCAATAATATACATAACTCGTATGCATGAAAATGGGATCCATTGCACGCATCTTATTCTTCCTACCCCATCAGGACATGTCAGTATTGTTTATTTATCTGCACGAATGTGATGACTACTAAAATGGAGGTGTGAAGAGTCGTGACTTTTTATCTTAACAATTCAAAACAACTGATGAATCAAAATCTCCATATGTTGTAATTGACGAATCAGCTGTTAGAAGAAATCAAAACATCTCCTCCAAATATATGGTTTATCTGTCGCAACAGATAATCTATATGTTGCAACAGATGGTAAATCTGTTATGATAGACCTGATTTTTTTTTTTAATTAATCTGCACGCATGTGATTACTTCTTTCTAAATATGTTTGTTTCAATTTAGTTTTCCTATTTATAAAATCAAGAGAATTTTATTATATTCTTTCAAGATTACCCCTATTATTAAATGACTACATAAAGTATATTATTCACATTTATACTTTCTAATCATAATTAATAAGGCCAATTTGGTAAAATAATCACCTAATTTATTTTTTTATTAATTAGTGTGCCAAGACCATGGAGCCTAACTAATACGTAATGAAGGGACTATTAAAAAGAGGTGAAGACTTTTTATCTCACACATTCAAAACAACTAATGAATTGAATACTCCATCTATTGAAACTGAAACTAATGAATCAGCTGTCAGAAGATATCAAAACATCTCCTCTAACTTATACATACTATCCATCTGTTGCAACAGATAATACATAAGTTGCATCAGATATCTTATTTATTGTTTATACAAACCATCTATTACAACAGATGGTAAATCTATTTTGACAGCCGTCTGTTGCACATTTAATCCGTCCATCTATTGTAACAGATGCTAGATCTATTAAAAATCCTGGACGATCTGTTGCAACAGCTCAATAATAATGGCTTTTATCGAGTCTCAAACCGCTATGAAAAGGTAAGAAGTAATTAGTGTAAAAGAAAAAGTCGCGACTTTTCACAGAAAACAAAATGCCACCAGTTTGAATGTAATTAATACAATGGAGCTGAACAGTCCTGCCTTTTGGCCTGACACGTCCAGATTATATTATAGGTCCCTCAATCTTCACTCAACTCTATTTATTTCTTACATTATTTCCTTCCGTGTAACATCTTCAACCACTTCTCTTCAAAGAGAATATTCCTTTCTCGTTGAGGTAAGTTTTTTTCTGGCATAAATTTACTAGTTGGTCTTATACGTTGTATTACATTGCGAACATTTTTCTTACATTTGTCAATTCATGCGTGTTCTAGATATGGCTGATACTTTTTCGGACATTGCTATTCTACGCGACACAGTGCGGGAACTTCAAAGGCAGGTTAATGACCTGCAGAGTGAGTTGGTCGCTGTGAGAGCGACAATGTTCAGAGAGATGCAGAGGCTGATGAGAACCCTGCTGCTGTGAGTTGATTGGCCGGTTGTCATTAATGATGATGATGATAATAATAATTAGAATGTGTTTTTTCTTTTAGCGTATGTATTTTAATTTTTCTATATTGGATCTATACCTAATGTATTTTATTTTTCATTTAATGAAAAATTTACTTTTAGTCAGACTTTGGCATTTTAATTCCTATTCAATTTTCATTCTATTTTCTTCTAATCTAATACATGTTAATATGTCGACGGTTGGAGATAATGTTGAATCTAGTAGCACTAGAAATTTTGGCTTTTGAGTTCTTTCAACAGTTGAAACCGATTGGTCATCTATTGGGTTTCAACAGATTATCCATCTATTTCGATAGATTTTCATCTGTTGGAGGAAAGCATTCCAATTATTTGTGCAACTGTTGAGAATAATTGTGGTCTACTGTATTATTTAAGTTCATGTTTTGCCTCATTTTATTGATGCACAAGTTATTTAAAAAAAAAGATATTTTATATATAATAGATGATAACATTAGGTTCACAACAATGAGTTAAATATATAAAAGTCCACAACAAACAAACAACAACACAAGTTTTTACAATTACAACGATCATGGTGGATTATGATTCGGGCATGTAGTTCTTTTGTGGCCAGCGCACTTACATATGGAGCACTTGTTTCTTCTTGATGAAAATGATTCTCCAACTCCACGCCTCCTTTTATATGGCTTTATTCCCGGTTTGATAGTGCTCGGGTCAATATATGGAGGAGGTATTAATCTCTCCATAAGCTCTACTGGAACAACCCAAGATTCTTCAGGAGGCACCGGAGTAATATGCCCAC
>NC_061120.1:178416553-178421544 GCF_002878395.1 Capsicum annuum | reverse complement strand
TGGAGCACTTGTTTCTTCTTGATGAAAATGATTCTCCAACTCCACGCCTCCTTTTATATGGCTTTATTCCCGGTTTGATAGTGCTCGGGTCAATATATGGAGGAGGTATTAATATCTCCATAAGCTCTACTGGAACAACCCAAGATTCTTCAGGAGGCACCGGAGTAATATGCCCACTATATGCCATTTCATATTTTTCCACCGAATAATATTGAGAGGAGTGTTTGTAAACTTCAGGTCCATATTTATGGCCGTATTGAGCTCGAAGGGCTGTCATAGCATATGGACAAGGTATTTTGTCCAAGTCAAAAACTCTACACGTACAATATCTTGTTTGAAGATCGACCGTGGCAGCATCACTATGACCGGTGATACGGAATTTGTAATCTGCTATTTTATGAGAGAATAACCTATTCCCCAAACTGATGTTCGTTGATATTTTCTTTTCGATTTAGAGAACAAATCGGGTTTTTTTTTCTGGGCACTTGAACTGCACACGCCTTTCGTTAAAAAAATCGCTATATTTCTTGCTTATTTTTTCAAACATAGCCTTGATGGAAAATTCTCTTTCATCGCCAAACAATGAATTTATCGATTAAGCTATGTTTGATGTCATAATATTGTACCTATAGAAAAGAATCACTTAATACGACATCAAACTAAACTTATAAATCAAACAAAACATTAAATTCATAAGAATGTACCTATTTGTTGGACATAATGCCCGACTCCATCTCTCAAAACCGACACGTGCAAGAAATTCTGCTACCTTGGGATTCACATTTGCTATTTGATTGAAATGGTCTAAAAACTTCTCTCTACTATATGCTTTAGCTGCTCTATAAAAAAGGGTGACGATCCTTTCATTGTGATAGTTGTTTCGAATGTTCTCTCCAAGATGCCTGATGCAACAACCAAAGTAAGCTGAAGTGAAGAAAAGTGAACCTATCTTTGGAATACTTGGATGCCTATCCGATACAAAACATTACTCTTCGGTATCTTTGACGCAGCGTCACAGTTGTTCAAAAAAAATCCATAAGAGGCATCACATTCCTTATCCGCTACATAAAAAGCGACAAGAAAGATGTGATTCTCCTCATCCTGCACCATCGGCTCTAGCAGAACTCCATTATACCTGCTCCTCAAGAAGGTACCGTCGATGGCTATGCCTTTTCTCAAATATTAAAAATCTTAAATCCAAGCACCATAGGATACAAAAAAGTACTTGAACCTTCTATTTTCATCCAGATACAATGTCATCTAATGTTCGGGATTTTTGGACTCAATCATGTAACGGTAAGCATCCAAGACTTCATACCCATGCTCGAGTGTCCCCCGAACCAGGTCCGTGGCAATCCCCATGGCCATATATACCTTCCAATAACTGACCAGGACACCCAAATTCGTAAGGAGTTGATTGGCCATAAGCCTTTTTGAAGGGCCTTTGCCATCAGGGAAACTACTCCTGAAATCTTCACCGAGGACCTTTGCCGTGGTGTGAGGATTTTGGCCCGATATGTGCTCCGAACCACATGTGTGATGCTTTTCATGTTTATGAATGATGAATCTATCAGAACTTACGTACTTCACCGCTCTCAACCACCACTTGCAGTTTGAATTAGCACATTTGAAGTAAAAGTCACTGCTCAAATTAATCACCTTCTTTATTTTGAAATCTTTTTTCACGCAAGAAATAAATAAAGTGTTAGATAGTTCATTCTTGTCCTTGAATGACATTCTAATAAAAAAGCCGGTCCCGTCATCTTGAAGATTCTCAGATTGTGTCGATTGAGAAGAACTGCACATCGTATTGATTGCATCAACGGGCGTAGGTGTTTGATCATCTTCTGAAATATTCATGTCTAGATCATCCAACCTATCATCAAAGAAGTCTTTTTTTTCTTCTTCTTGTTCTTCTTCTTTTTCTTCTTCTTCTTCCTCTTCTTCTTCTTCTTCTTCTTCTTCCTCTTCTTCTTCTTCTTCTTCTTCTTCTTCTTCTTCCTCTTCTTCTTCTTCTTCTTCTTCTTCTTCTTCTTCTTCTTCTTCTTCTATGTTCTGGTTCTTATTCTCTCTCATCTTTTCAACCATGTACACCTTTAACACCGGCCTGGTTGAATCACTTAGATAAGAACGCAGCTGAACCTAATCGGTTATCTTGAAAGCCAGTACCCTCTGATTTTCAAAGGAGCTGTGCATGTAGCTGATGGCAAATTCTTTCGGTTGACAATTCAGTCCACACAAGCTGATGATTAAGTTCACAAAATCATTATACGAAACATCACTTTGGACTATCATAGCTATCATCTCTAGTATTTCACCCTCCTTCTAACGCCATACATATCGATTTCTCTTCTCGATCCAATGACCATGACAATCCATCCCTATTGTTATTAATCCCTCCATTAGTGGTACCTAAATAAAGTCATTTGTTTAAAAAAGCTGATAGTGATTTCATAGTGCTGTGAATAATGAATCCCAACAGATGTGTTATCTGTTGCAATAGGTAAGTGATGAGTCGCAACAGATTGTTACCTATTGGGATTCATGTTACGGGTCTGAATATCTGTTGCAACAGATGAATCGCCTGTTGGAATTAATGTTATAACTAAATCACCTTTGAAGTTAATTCCAGCAGATGAGTGACAGTTGCAACAGATAATTAACCTGTTGCGACAGATGACTTACCTGATGCAACAGGTTATTAATCTGTTATAACCTATGTTGGAATCGTGTTCAGGTTTTGTTGCAACAGGTAACTAATCTGTTGCAACATATATGTCAAATATTGCAACAAATGAGCCATCTGTTTAAACATGAATCCAACATATCAGTCTTCCTTTGAAACAGATGTATCATTTATCGCAACAAATGATTTATCTGTTTAAATAGATGGATTTTTCTATCCATTGTTGGAAAACAACAACACAATAGCAGTTACCCAGATGACAAATTCAACTAAAAATCATAATTTGACTTACCAACGTCTCCTATGAAGTAATGCCAAAGTGGAAAGTAATGTTACAAACAAAATTTGACCTAAGAAATTGGTCAAATAGCAACAGTAGTGGTAACAACAACAACAACAAATAGTCAACAAAAATAAGATGAAGATGATAATGAAGTAGAAGATGATGATAATGAAGCAGAAGATGATGAATGAAGCAACAACAACAATGAACAACAAAAATCGCTAATAGAGAGAAATCAACAAAGGGTGAGAAGAGAGAGAAAGACGCCTTTTTTCCCCTCTGTTTTCCGTTATATAGGCTAATATTTGGATCAAAGTATAAATTTAAAAACTTGTGGGTTATTTTCTAACTTCCCTAACTTTCTTAATCCATAATAAAGTAATTGTCACCTCCACCTAATAATTCAGACTTATGTCACCTACACCTCATTTTAAAACTCTTTTGTCACTTGTGGCCCAAACGCCCTAGTCACTTTGGGTCCCATTTAATTCATGGTCCAAGTTTATGAATTTTGTAGATTACCCACTTCAAATTGAAGTTTCAAAGACAAATGTTTACTATTTCAACTTGCTTGCGTAAGCAAATTTCGTGACATTCATGTTGGAAGAAACGAATATTGTGCATAAAATTTGAACTTTTCACCTCAAATACGTAAAGAAAGTGAGAAACTTACGAAGTGAGTTAGTCCTCAATTTCTAAAATCTATTAAAATAATTTTTTTTAAGAATGTTAAATTTTAAAATTGTACTTAGCTTCATATCTTCAAAAATAATATTAATGTATATGAGTCAAATTGACGTAACTCAAATTTAACGTTAAACACAAGAGAGAGAGTGAAAGGACATAATTTGATTACTTAGAACCTAAAGGCATAATTTTGATTTATTTGCAACGATATATGGTCAATGCGGACTCATCTTTGTCATCATCGCCATATATGAAGCTCAAGAGTGGAGATAGTGCATAAGAGTTAGGTTCAACTTCGATAGTTTTGATTCAAATTTTATATTTATTTAAGAAATTCATAAATTAGTGTGAGTTTTAATTTAAAACTCACTACCTCAAAAAAAAAAAAAAAAAGAAACTAAACTATGAATTCGTAATCTTAAAATTCTAACTCGGCATTTGATTAAAGCTATGATACACTCCATTCTAATAATGAGGGCGTATGTAAGCGTCAAAGGCACTAGACTAGCTTCAGTTTGAAGATAACAAATGCCCACATGGATAAAAGCCTTGCTTCATGCAAAAGCTTCAAACTTTTAGAAGTCTTAACAATGAGTAATTTGTATGCTAAACTGGACTTTTAATTTTTAGTTCTTAATTAAGCAAGACAATGAGCCATAACAAAGAGAGTAACTCTTCACATAGAAAAATAAAGAGAAAATTATCCCATATACAATTATTAGATTGAAAATTACAAATTTTAGCAACACTTTTAAATAATTGCATTAATAACTTTCTTATTGCAAGTTATAACAAATTTTTAAAATATATATTATTTTTATTTTATTTTCAAATTTCGATATTTAATTTTATACATTAAAATTAGTTCCTTATTTATAGGGTTGTAATCAGTCTTCTCCTTAAATAGTGTATTTATAGGATTGTAATCAATTCTCTTTAAATAGTGTATATTTTCATTCTCTCTCCCTATTTTTACTCCATCTTATTCTATATTTTTTTCATATATATTTTTCTCAAGATCAATCAAAATCCTCCATAGATAATCACAAATTTCATCTTTTTTATCACAAATTTTTCTTACTTCTTCCATTATTGAAGAACTAGATGTATTGTCATTTTTTTTTTATAGATCTTGATTCTTTTTTTTTTTCAGTATGAAAGATAGCAGTGTTCGTGTTCATTCAACCTTAATTTAATAGTCTTAATCAAAGAGATAAGCACATGGTGTATGGAATAAATATATAAACTGGTATCACCTAAATTGAATATCACAATCCATAAATACCATTTTATATATGTATTACATACACGTTTCATACAAATGTGACGGAATCA